>NC_042493.1:87637555-87658439 GCF_005508785.2 Acyrthosiphon pisum | reverse complement strand
GATACATGAACATTTTACTGAATGTTTATATTAACATTGCCTATACACCATACAATTTCGAAAATATTTTGACTCTTTTTGAGCTGTTTACGGACATTTTCAGTTTATTTTTATAGTCATTTTAAGTTCAAATTTGGACGAAATTACATATTAAAAAACCTGGAATAAATATTTTATTTATTTTGTTGTGATTGTAATGATTGTATAATATTATTTGTGGGTACTTGAAACTTCTAAAGTATACTATTATATTATATCTATGATAGTACCACGGTTTGTTGTTGTTGTATAACGCGTTACCTGATGGATATTGTGATAATATGATTAATTTGGAATTTATTATTAATACCTATTATAGGTCAATTTTTTTTTAATACTATATATAAATATACCTACCTATAATAGGTATGTCTAATACCTAGATTGACAAACCGTCTCCGCTCAGAATCGTTTTTCTTATACAGTGATATTATATCATTGAATTCAAATTTAATACTATCCATTATACAGTGACCCACTTGTAACCTACTGTACAGCAGAGCGACATCCACTTACCCACCTTTTTTAATGTTTACTTTTTAATAATATTGACTAAAATTGAAATAATTTAATTAATAAATATGTCCATAAAATACTTATATGTCTATAGCAAGATATAATAACAATTGCCATTTGTAATAAGTCCATTCTAGTTCCACAAAAAAATTACTTAAAAAAAAAATAGAGTTTTAGTAGAGTTAAACTACCAAATTTATGTTATACAGTAAATTAAACATAATATCATATTTACACATAAGTTAAAACTTACATTTAAAAAAAAACTATAGGTATTTGAAAAATAATAAAACAATGGCGCGCCTGAACATTTTGGTATTTGTGACATTTATTTTTAAGCCATCGATATATTATAATACAATATTTAAAAAGCTGGTAAGTAGATGTCTCTCTGCTGTACAGTATGTTACAAGTTGGTCACTGCATAATAGATTGTATTAAATTTGAATTCAATAATATCATAGCAATGTATACAAAAAACGATTCTGAACGGAGATGGTTTGTCAGTCTAGATATTTTATGTTATTGTTATATTTTATTATAGCCTGTAAGTTGAATTAATATGATAAATCACAACAAAATATCTTTTCAATGTTGATGTAAATATTATATATAGTATTATTATATTTTCATTGATCGGTACTTATACTGAATTTTGATATTTCCTAATTTCCAATTCAAAGAGTAGATAGGTACACGTATTATTATTCAGAAGTTGTTCTAATTATTTATATTAAGTATTCAATAAAAATAAATATATTATTTAATACAAAAGAAACATCTTTAATTTATATAATTAATAAATTATTTGTTATTTACATGTGTATTGTAAGTTGTAACTATACTCAATGGTAAATAGATGATAACTATATTATAATACTACTCACAATGTAGAGAAGATCTTCTCTACATTGTGGTACTACTATTAGAGTCAGAGTCCTACAAGGAGAGGGCTTTATATTAGGCTTGATTCATGTATAAAATATATATATCTGTACAATGAACAATAATCAACAAAATGCATTTCTTAAATGACAGGGCCATATTGTCAATTAGATTATGTATTTCTATTTTTTTTATTTTAACCAGATTATTTTTTTTTTATTGAATTATATCATTACCTATGTAGAATTAACACAATTAATTATTATACTAATATTGTAATCACACTAGTTTCAAAAAATGAACGAAATTGTTGTAGTATATATTATTTTATATAGGTTTATCACCTAATATTTCTTCAAGAGTTGTTTGGAATTTATGTTAAAGTACCTATGTCTTATAAAACAAACTTTTATATCCAGCAGTATCAAATATTATTTGTTTTTAAGATCAAAGGAATACTAGAGGGATTAAGAAAGAACAATTAGTAGGATGTTATACAAATAAGATCATTAAAAAAAAGTGCCTACAAAAAATGTTCTTCAGTACTTTTGTCAAATGAGTAGTAGAAATTGCTTAAAAAAATTCATAGATAGTAAAAATATTCAAAATATACCTACATAATTATTTTGAATATTTTTACTATCTATGGTCTTTATTATTTTTATTTTTTATTTATTATTGTATTCTGTATACAAAATTTCTGTCAGAAGTTCTTTGATTTCAACATATAGTCTCTTATCTTTTAGCAAATTGGATCAAGATGGGACTTTACAGAGGTCAATTTTCGATTTTATCAATATTTATTTAATGCCACAGGAAAAACCACCAACAAATTATGAAAAACCGCTAAAAATGGGATTTTAATTTCTAACGCTTTGTATAGGTATTACCATAGAAACTAATAAAAATTATAATATTATAATATTAATTCAACTGAAAATCTACAGCTTACTATTATAATAATAGAAAATATCCAGACTGACAGTCTCTGCCCAGAATTGTTTTTCTTATACAATGATATTATATCATTGAATTTAAGTTTAATAAAATCCATTATACATTGACCCCTTGTACAGCAAAACATCCACTTACCCGCTTTTATTAAATTTAAATTATGAAGTTTTTTTAATAAAATATATTAAGAACTTGAAAGTATTTGTTAATAATATATTAAAATATAAGATTTTAAATAATAAAGAAAAAATAGATATTAATATTACTTATAGTTTTTATTATTATAATTATAATAAATTATGGATGTTCAAGTATAATATTATGCCTAATGTACCTACATTGTTCATCAATATTTTTACAAGGCTTTTTACTTTGTTAATAATATATTTATCTATTAGTTTAGCAGTATAAATGTACCTATAACAGTAGTATAATAGTACCAGAGTACCTATACTTTCATACCTCTTAACAATACATCGATGGCTAAAGCCGGGTTCACACTACACCGTGAGGTGTAAAATAATTACAGTTAACAAACGATACCGCTTAGTTGAATATATTCAACTTTTGACTGTGTGGTTACATTTATGTGCGGAAAAGTGATAACTAAAATACAATTATATTATGTTATCATCAGGTACAATATTCATTTCATTACTATTGCATTTTGGTATACAAAAATACGAAATCACTCACTGTGTAGTGGGATCCGGCTTAAGAGGCCAAAAGTAGTTGTTTATGTCACAAGCACTACATTTTATAGAACATGATTACAGTGTTGGGTAGTAATTACAAATTATTAGAACGCAATTACTTTTTCTGTAACACAGCAGTAATTTCATTAGGTACTATTTACTTAAAGTAACGCAATTGTAACAAAATTACTTTTTTTTTAAATTAATTTATATGAAATAACGCACTAACGCGTTATTTTAATAATAGTTTTGAATTTATTACAAAAATAAGCCGTTAGGATATTTCAGAAAAATTAAAAATACATTATATTTATTTTCGATTCCGATAATATTTAAGAGGATGTCTGCAGTGTATCTATTAAAAAAAAGTACATTTATTTTCTCTGGCTGACCCATGTGCAGCATAGACAAAACGCATTAACGCAGAATCATTTATCTATGTTTTGAAGTAATCTTAGAGTAATATCACTCATTACAAAAAAGACAGAGAATAATATTTTTGAGGGAATGACATATCAATTTTATATTTTATTGTTATTTGATTTTGTATTCGACTATCAAAATAAACAAAAAAATTGTATACATTTGAATTATATTTAAATTGTTTTGAGACAAATCGATAACATTCCCTCAAAAATATTATTTACATTTTTTTTGTAATGGGTGATTTCACTCTAAGATTACTTAAAAATATAGAAAAAATGATTCTGTGTAACTGCGTTTTGTCTATGTTGCGCGTGGGCCAGAGAGAGAAAACAAATAAAGCGCTGACATCCTCTTAACAATATTATTAAACAATCCAGGAATAAAAGTTATCACTTTATTAGCAGAAAGTTCATTTTAAAATTAAAATTAATTATGATTAATGATAATTGCACATTAGTACATAATAGGTCTATTATGACTAGGTCTATGATTGTCAAATATATACATAATAATTGAATAAAATTGATTTGATTTGGTAAAAAAAAAATATAACTATTTACAATGATTAAAAATAAGTAAGTTATTTGTAATGTTATGAAAAATAATATAACATGAAAAAATAATTTTAGGTAACGCAATTGTGATTTAATTTACGAGTAACATAATTTCATTACTTTTTAAAAGTAATTTACCCAACACTGCATTAATCTAAAACAAATAATGTTTGTTTAAGATTTTTGTTTTTCGGTGTTACAACTGATTTATTTGTAAAATATTCTATAGATAAAATAAATTATTTCTTTTAGGACTTAACATTTTTTTTCAACATTGTTATAATTTTTCTTTTTACTTTAAATAGGAATTGTTATAAATGACAATCATAATATATTTTTACTGTGAACATACAAGGTTTTAATGGACTTATTAAAAATTATAACTTTCGACCTCTTGTACATCAAATCATCTCTTATTAAAACATATTCATAATTAATATCTAGTTTAACAGTACGTATGCTACTATAACAGCTTTTAATCTTCAATATAATATTATATACTTAAATTTTTAAAAACTAGAACATTAAATAATCAAATCTATTAATTTCTCAGAATCACTTTATCCTCCCCTCTCGTATCCATCAGTCATGTGACTATACTATCGAATAAATATAACTATGTCTAGTATATTAGTATTATAACATCTAAAGTATAATTGTTGGCTCAATCATGCGTCGGACAGGATTGTGGCATCTTTTGAAATGTTTGGCTGCTCCGGTTGTGTGTGCTTTATTCGTCGGTGCTTTTTTAGAGTACCGCTATCACTGAAAGACCTTTCACAAATGTCACACGTGTAAGGTTTCTCACCCGTGTGAGTTCGCTTGTGCTTCGTCAGACCACTGCTATCAGCGAACGACTTTTCGCACACATCGCATAAGTAAGGTTTCTCGCCCGTATGTATCCGGCGGTGCTTCGTCAGATTACCGTTAATAGCAAACGACTTATGACATACGTCACATAAATAAGGTTTTTCACCGGTGTGTGTTCTCCGATGCTTTGTCAGACTACCACTATCAGCAAACGATTTGTCACACACTTCACACGGATACGGTTTTTCGCCAGTGTGTGTCCGCCGGTGCTTAGTCAAGCTGGCGCTAACAGCAAACGACTGATCGCAGATGTCACACGGGTACGGTCTTTCACCAGTATGCGTCCGGCGGTGCTTTGTAAGATTGCTGCTTTGGGCGAACGACCTTTCACACTCATCGCACGGGTATGGTTTTTCACCAGTGTGTGTCCGCCGGTGTTTTGTAAGAAAATCGTTATCAGTGAACGATTTAAAGCACACATCACACGGAAACGGTTTATGGGTTATGTGTGTCCGTCGGTGCTTCGTCAGATGACTGCTTTGAGAATAGGACTTGTCGCAAACATCACACGAGTACGGCTTCTCACCGGTGTGCGACCGCCGGTGCTTTGTTAGGCTACTGCTATCAGCATATGACTTTTCACACATGTTGCAAGGGTAAGGTCTTTCACCCGTGTGCCACCGCCAGTGCTTCGTCAGACCATCACTATCAGCAAATGATTTGTCACACACGCCACATGGGTAAGGCTTCTCACCTGTGTGAGTCCGCTTGTGTCTTGTTAGATGACTGTTATCAGCGAACGCCTTCTCACACATGTCACACGGAAACGGTTTACCACCCATGTGTGAACGCCGGTGCATTTTCAGATGGTTGGTTTGAGCGAAAGTCATGTCACAAAAATCACACGAGAGCAGTTTCTCTACCATGTGGTTCCTTCGGTGCTTCATCAACTGACTGTTATCAGGGAACGACTTGTCACAAATATCACATGGGTACGGCTCCACGACTGTGTGGTGAGTTTGCCGGTGCTTAATCAGATGGCTACTTTGAGTGAATGACATGTTGCAAATGTTGCATGTGAACGGTTTATTGTCTTCACGCGACTTCAAATTGCCCGGAAGATCGCTCATTTTAGTGCCACTCGTCTTACGACAAACAACGTCAAGAGTATTTTCTCGGCTTCTGCTAAAATAACACACAGTTTCCAATTAAAGTTTAACAGTACTTTACTAATCATGTTTATTTTATGTAAGCACATACCAACTCGTATTTATTTTCATGTACTGATTACGAGTTTGAAGACAGCAATTTGGTATTTGTCGATTTGTATGTGTTTCGCTGCCAGAATTTGTTGTATTCCTATTAAAAGAATAATGAAGAATTAATAAGACTGATATTATGCCTGTGGAGCTGTCGAGGATGGGGGTTAACATTGTAGGAACCTTCAATTTTGTAGCTGTTGTATGGAGGATGAAACTGGTCTATGACAGAACACTGTAATTATTTAAATATACTGTAGTTTGATTTTAATCAACTTAAATAAAAATATCAAAAGCATTATTTCTAAAAAAAATAAAACACACCTTGTAAAATTAATACATTTATTGCTCTGCTCACAATCTAAAAAGTAGGAAATCAGTGACTAGTGCCAGTAGTGTTGCACAACAAAAAGATAAAAATCTAAATTGTTTCGGAGTTTGATAAATATAGATATGTATTTTAAAATGTTTTTGACATAGGTACCAATAATCAATGTATTAGGTAGTTTTGTTTTAGTTACATCAGAAAAAGTAAAAATATTGAAAAAATTGTTGGTGTATGAAAGACTTAACAGTTTAATTGGATTTGTTAGTTACAAAAAAAAAATTATAATCCACATGAGTCTAGAGTAGTATCTTAGATTGAGCCTGGCAAGTGGTAGGGTAAACTGTACCAAGCTGAAGGAATGTATTTAAATTTAATCAAATTTTACTAAGTAACAATATATTAGACTCACTTCCATCATTACCTAATACTAGTGATTATATCAATGATGATGTAGACAGTTTAGATGACTTGATAAGAATGAGAAATATTATACTAAAGTCAACAAACTATCTTAACAAAAAATTATAAATCCAAGATAGTATTAAAAAAAAAATAATTTTTAACCTATTTTTAACATCATATAGTATTGTTTAAACTAAAATACAAGGTAAACAAAAAAATAGATAGGCTTGTGGGTGAAAAAATGTTAGAAAAAGCAAAGTTTAGTAAATTCTAAATGGGCTCTTCACATAGTAATCATACAAAAAAAATAATGGTAGTATTTGAATATGTGTTGATTATAAAGTAACCATTAATATCAGTATATTATTATTATTATTATTATTTGCCATTAAACAATTATGTATTAATTTAATGGCAAATAATATGTTTATGAAGTTTATAGAAACTCAATATTATCTTTATCAAATATTGAGGATTTGTTTGTAAGTATATGTAGTTTTCTGTGTTAGATTTGTCAGATTGATATCAACAACTAGAGTCATCATCAAATTCTAAATAATATTTGATAATAAATACATTATAAGGTTTTTTAAGATACAATATCAATCAGCTACTTTTAAATTCAATACATATCAGATATTATTAGAATGAGACAATTTATCTTGTTTTTTTGATGGGTGGAAAATTTTTGGAAAATACAAAATAAAGTAGGATTTGGTATTAAAAAGATCAATGCTGGGTTGCATGAACAATCACTTAAAATTTATTGAATAATGAGTTAATAAAAATTATAGTTAAATGTATGTGCAAATGTTTTTGAAAAGAAAGTAAATAATTTAAGACTGATATGATTTTATTTTATTTATCAAAAAAAAAATACTGAGCCCTACTAAGTCTCTAGTGTGAGATATATTAATATAATAAATTGTAAATTGTTTGTACTTCTTAAAATACTCGTAACTGGCTCTAATATATTAAATTTATGTTAAACAGAAAAAATGTTATGTTGTTAATTTTTATATTAAAGTGAATTCATCCTATCATAAAATTTAATCTGAGTAATCTCTTACTTTTAGCTTTTAATGATTTTTAAATTTTATTAGTGTTATAAAAAATACTTTAATAAAGTATTTAAGTAATTACTTAAATACTTTTAAAATAATGTATTTAAAATACCACTCAAATACTATAAATAGTTAAGTATTTGAAATAATCTTTAAATACAAAAAAATCTATTTAGTTCTGATATAATTTGTTATAATCAAAAATTTGTTTATTGAATTTTAAAAACATGATTTGTTCAATAATCAAAATGCTGATCAGTCATGTTAGTTCTTTTTTAGTGATGCACCAAATCAATGAACTTTACTTTACAGAGTTATATATTAGTTTAAAGCTATATGCATTTGGATATCCTATACCGTCATAGACAGTTGTCAACGATAAACAATAATGATAATATTGATAATCATTTTCTTGGTAAATACTTAATACTAATAATTTGTAATAATATTTTTGTATTGTTGAATTATAAAGTATAATTATGCAAAAGCTTACCTATTGCATAATATATATTTTTCTATTAACTTAATAAGCTAATTCTGATACCGATGTACCATTTTGATATTTGTTGACAATAAACTGGTTCATGAAGAAAAAAATATTTATTTAAGCTATTAATCAACGAAAACCGATATTAAATTGTCTATAGATAGTATATAATATAATATTTGTTGTAACATTAAAGGATAACCACGACGGTGCGGTATTTTTATTTAACAAGGATTATAAACAGAAACAAATTAGGAATTAAAAGAATAAAAAAAAATATACTTAAAATACCATTCAAATACTTACTTCAAAATAAAAAGTATTTAAAAAAGTATTCAATACGGAGAAAGGAATTGAATACTTTAACTCAAATACCTTACAAGTTACAACACTGAATTTTATAGTGAGTGAGAGCATTTTTAATTTGTAACATTACAAATAATTGACTAATTAAAATAATAATAAAGGCTTATAATTTCAATTCAGCCTAATATAAAAGTAAAAAAAACAAAATTGGTTCTGTTTAACACAAATTTGCATAATACATGCTAGTGTCTTATTGAGGATTATCTCAAATAAAAAATAAACATTTGACACCTATCATAGGTGGTATAGTGGTATTTACTGCAAGTAGACATTTGACAGCAGTTATTTTTTATTTCATATTTATTTTAAAAACCTTATTACATTAGAATTGACTAATTTATTACTAGCTAGTAAAGATAGATAAGAATAATAATAAAAATAAGAAATTTATATTATATAAACAGTACATTTGAAGATACAAAAATAATATTGGAATATAATAATCTGTACAATAAAATGGTTTGTTGCACCACAAAATAAATCGTAGAATTATTATGTACCATTATCACCTATAATTTTATCAACAACTTACTGTGAATGTACACTGAAAAAAGTTATAAAGTTCTGTGTACATTTTAGTCAAAATTAAGGTAATAATTTCTTCCGTCAAGTAAGACATTAATTGGTTGTAGATATTTAAATATTTTTTTTATCTTGTTTCAAGTAAATAAGTATTAATGAATAAAATGAATATATATATATAATTTGTATTATTTATGTAATAAGAAATTTTATTGTTAATAATTTATATTATGTGCTACAAAAGTCCTATAATTCTTGTTGCAATCGTTGTTACAGTTTCTCTTTGAAGTTATAAGTATTAAAATTGAATGTACTAAATAATATATTGTGGCCTTCACTCACTGCAGTGGTGGCTGTAAAATTGTACTATATTGGCGGTAAAATACAGCTGGATACAATCAACATCTACTGTCGGCCTTTAATATTAAAATGTATGTGAAATTTAAAAATCATGAAATTTCAGTGTGCCAAAGGTCCACTTGCAGACTACAGTAAATACTATCAGGTGTCAAATGCCCTAGTTACACCTCAAATAGTTATGAGCAAAAATAAATAAATATTTGTTAATAATATACCTGAATAGTTGAAACAGAGCAGTACATAAGAACCATTTAAGATATCCAAGAGACGCAGATAATGATAAATGGTTGACCGTTGATGAGAAGTCACCAACTAGTAGCATGAATAATAAAAATGGAAATCATAAAAAAAGATACGTTCTGAAATCCTGAACAAATTAAAAAAAGTTCCTTTGAGATTTGGTTATGATAGTTGAATAGTATTGATCATTAAATGTAATTAATTATTATTAAAATTTAAAATTAATTTATTCATTATATTGTATTAAAACATCACGTTTGGTATTATGTAAAAAGGTAATATATTTTAAAAAGGAGATAACGCAGTGATTATAATAATGATAGTGCATTATCAGTATAACTACTTCGTGATAGGTCGTGCTCAAGGTGGATATTAAATATATACAGAGTGTAACAGAAAGAACTTACCAAAAAAAAAAAATGTATGCTACTTAAACGTATGACAACAATTGATAAAATTATAGAATTAGAAAATAGTTTTAGAAATATGCACTTGTTACAAATTTCCAAAAATAATATTTTTAAAAAAGTTATAACGTTCCAAATTAATTTAATCAAAAAAATACTGATATTTAAAAAAATTCTAAAATATAAACTACTTAATTTAGATAAATATTTTTACCATCCAAATAGTTCTTATAATCAGATTCACAAATTGGCTATTTTGAATTTATTCAAAAAAATTGAAATCAAATTTAAAATTATTCATTTTCGGTATTCAAAAAAAAAATAATTTTTTTTTATTACACTTGTAGCGCAAGTGGCTATACATTTTAATGTCAAAAAAGAAATTTAAAATATTGATTAAAACAAGTTATTCCAAAAGTCAGTTCTATCTGTTACACCTTGGTCATGCTATTATTGACACCTAGCGTAACAGTCCACAGAAATAGACGTGTATAGTGTATAATATTTTGATGAGCGTAGAAGCCCTGTGGTTTAGGAGGTTGGCCAGACGCGACCATACTTACACAAATACGCTCTGACTTCTCGTCAGAAGGATAACACGAGTTTAAACGATTACGAGTGTTCGGTGTACGACGAGAGAGCGTCGAGGTTGATTTATTAAAACACAAAGAATAATTAATACAGGCAGTTAAATAGTAAAATAGCCGTACGAGAAGTATACGCGAGCGCGAGAGATGGACGTTTATTATGGTGTAAACAACGCGGTACGAAAAGCGTATAGCGAAGTCGCGGACTCGGAGCGTATCGGTTGTTTCGCGGTGCGTTGCGTTCGAGCGCGGTGCGAAAAAAGAACGAGACTCTTACGGCCAACGGCGTCGTAGCCCCGTCATAACGCGAGCCGTTGCCGCCGAGTGTAGCGGGGGCGAGATCGTTATACAAAGAACATAAATATAAATTACATAGAGGTCGTATAGACTATCGTACAAAAACGAATGTTATAATACAACATAATAATTTGAATACAAAATAAAGGCGCGCTCGCCTAATGGTAATGCATGTTACGTAAGTGCTGATAAAAACCCGGTATCGCCACAATATTAACCTGAACGGAAAGCAGCGGTAACTGTGGTACCTACCCAAACTTAGGTGATCGTAAAATTTAACTTTCTCACTCTTCTTCAAAACACCACGGCCCACAGGCACCAATGTATTATTTATTTTAATACATTTATGTATAAATTATTTTGTAACTTGTAAATAGTAAACTAGTAACATATTGTTATAGTCACTGCTCGAATTGGGAATTATTAAGTCGAGGAGCTTAATCCCTCGATTTAAAACACTGCGTTCCAAGAACATAATTATTTAAGTATAGTGGTCTTTGATTTTATTCCTAAACTTTGAATATTACGTCAGTTTATTTCCCCCCTACTGTTTTTGGTGTAGTAGGAGATCCATTAATTTTTAAGTTTACCATTTAATAATATTATTTTATTAATTAATATGAAATTATTTTTTTACTTATTATCTAATATTTTCAAATATTTTCATAAATATAATAAATTATAGATATATATATATATCATCAACTGAACAACTTGAATCAAATTCAAAAGCAATTATTAAATTGCTAAATATCCAAACTGGTACAGTTTTAACAAAAAATAAATAAATATGAACAAAAGCTAAAAAATAAATGTTCAGAAATAACAAAAGAATTAGTATAATAATTATAATTATAATCAAATGTTTTTTACAAAATGTATCATTTTTATTTCGGAATTTGTAGCCAGTTTTATTAATTATTAATTATATTTTATTTATACTTATATTTTTTAAAATTTGTATTGTTTCAAGTAGGTAGTTCAGTGGATCAAACATATACATTTATAATCTATTATATTTATGAAAATAAAAAAAATGTTTATATATTTTATATTTTATTAAAAAATAATAATTTCATATTAAATAATAAATAATATTGTATTATTAAATTCATTATTATTAGTCAATAAAAATAACTTTAAAAAAAATGGGGGGAGGAAATTTTCACTACTAAAATATATTGGGTGGGAAATATCTTACTAGATTTAAAACAGACGAGGGAAAATGTCCATTTACCCATATAACAATTAATAGTTAATAATAAAATATAGTTTGGTATAGGTATATGTTTATATATATGTAAAAATGTATAAAACTTGTATAAGAATATGTAATATGTTGAAAATGTATACACTTTAAACATAATAAATTAATTAATAAAAAAAATATATATATTATTTGAGTGATTTAGCCTGTTAACAACTTATTGGCAGGAAGTAGAATCTGTGTTATTGTGATACCTGTGTTTGCAGGTTAGTTTATTCTTATATTTTAATTTTTAAGCAAGTTATAGGCATTATTTAGCATATTTAGGTACTATTTATTTTTTTGCATTATTATTCAAGAGCGTCTCATATCATTTTATTTTAAGGCTCCTCGGTGGATTGTAAGGGATGGTGAAATTTTTAAAATATAGCAATTTAAAAATGCTCATAATTTGATAATAAATTAAAGTATTGTAAAAAAACTGACATGCAAACATAGATAACATTCTTACCAATATGTTGTTTGCCCCTCTCGAAATTTTTCATCTCTTAGCAATTCCAACACTCAGTATAGGTATTCAATATAATTCAGTATAATTAAGTCATTCTAACTTCAAATTATCGAGAATTAACTTGTTGCTGGGATGACGTCACCTCAGAACCTGGTATTAAAAATTGGAGTTCAAAATGTCTTGCAAACTATAAATAAATATATTTTGGTTAGATTTTGTAACAAAATGGTTTCAAAATCTTGTAAAAGTAATCAGAACAAGAATTCAGAACTTGTTATACTAACGTGACTTTCCTTCGCACATACTCTTAGGTGATTGGATGACCCTACTTTTTATACATCATTATAATAACTCTCAATACAATAATATTTTCTCAACAAATACTAAAATTAAAACAAAACAAACAATATGTACAAAAATGTTTTAATAATATGATTTAAGTATAATATGTTGTATACCTATTACTTAGGTACATGTTGTTTGTGCGTTAATAGGGGTCATTGAGGAGCAGTAGGTTATCGACAAGGACATGTCCTAAATACACAAGTTAATATCAATATTCAATTATATACATTATACATTTATATTCATGTAAGCTATTTTAGCCTATTTACCAGTATAAATAGTACCTACTATCATAACTAAATAAACAGGCATGATCACTAAAAAACCAATTTTTCCTATCACTGCGAATTTTTCCCATCACGACGAATTTTCCCCAGACATGGCAAAAACAGTATAATTCTTATATATAATTGTAATGTGAAGAACATTTTTTTCTATGATATTATTGTTTCTTCCAATTCTGAGGAAGTATAATATAATATGTATAAAATATGCGTGCAGTAATCTAGCGATCATGCCTATTTATTTAGCAGTGTTGGGTAGTAACGTAACGAAAATATCGCATTACTGTAACGGCGTTACTTTTCTTGTAACGCGTTACGTAATTTCATTAGAATTATTTCTAAGTATCGAAAAAGTATTGGAAATTACTTTTGAAAAGTAATTTCTATAGAATAACGCGTTACAGTTTCGAATTATTAAGTACCTACCTATAGGTATGCCTATTGCGAATTGAAAAAATATATATGTATAATGCGGGTATTATTGTGTTAACCAATCTAATATGCATATATATTTAATTTTAACTCAGCACAATTCAGTTTTCAATGGTTTTGACATTTGAAATGTTTAATTGCACCGTAAATCAGGAGAACAGTTAATTAAATTTATTATTTAATTTGATTCCTTTAAATAGGTTTCTTATGAATATGACTTGTGTGGGAGACTAAATTTTATATGATCCTATTACATACGTCTAACGTCTATACAGGTTTTATAAAGAATTTGCTTGTTCAATTTGCCTGCAGAATTAAATTGCCAAGAATTTAAAATGTTTTTTTATTTTTGTAACGAGAAAGTAATGAGTTACTTTTCTATTTGAAAAGTAAAGTGATTTCATTACATTTTTATTTGAGTAACAAGTAAAGTAACTTCATTAAATTTATCTCTTAGTAACGAGTAAAGTATAATATCTTCATTACTTTTTAAAAGTAACTTACCCAACACTGTTATTTAGTCATGCCTAATGCCTACTATATACCTAAGTATTTTATTCATATGACCCGAAACATTAAAAACATTTTATAGGCAGTGCGTACTTTTCTATAGAATCGTCTAGGCATTAGCCATATATTTTTTAAATATATTATATATATAATAATAATAAACTATGTAAATAGTACTGTTAAAAGTAATAGGTAGGTACATAATATTGTTAAAGGTGATTGAACAAATATGTAATTAGAACTCGTTGTGTTAAATTTATTAAAATGAGGAACACGAGTTAAATTTTAAAGTTAAGAAACATACAACTATTATAGTAAATTAATGGTATAAAACGAAAATACATTATACATTGGTCACCTTATTATGACAATAGAACAAATTATTCGTAATATATATTATATAGGTACCTAACTGCCAACTGAATAACGATTACACAATAGATCAAATTAATATAAAAAAACATAATATTTAAACTTACATAGTTTTTATAAATAAATTATAAGTTATACACTTGCCAGACACGTAACTATAGTATAGGTACAGTTGAGTTACAAAATTAACTTGTAATTAGTTAAGTTAGTTAACACCCATTGCTTACTGTTGAATATCTTAAAAATCGAGCATAATATAAAGGTACCTGTCGGACGTCGGTGTATGAAATAAGAACTATTTTCTGGGCACCGTCGAAATTTAACAAAGAAACGATAGCAAACGAATCAGCCGCACTGCATCAGGTGTATACCTCCTTCTACTATAGGTAAAATATATAATAATAGATACATACGCATTATTCCGTAAAATGTGCGTACGGTAATTTTATTTTTTTTTCTTGACACCGCACATAATTTCGGCACAAATTGTACACAAGTATTGAAATATTTAACATATTATTTTACACACGTCTTTCGAAATATTTTACACGCAATCGGCAATCGCCACCGAATGTAGGTACCTATACGCCGCCGCCGTTTAGGTACGTATTTAATATTATGTAGGTACACACTCACACACGCACGTGGCTCGCCTAGTATACCTACATAAATAAACACAAAAACATGATAATAATTATAATATATATATTTTACCATGTTATAATATTTATTATAATATAATTTGTAATAATAATAATAGTAAGGGGTGGTGGCCGGGCTTATTGTATATATAATAATATTAGGTACGCATATTGAAAAAATATAAGACAGCTGAACGAAAATCGATTATATTTCCCTTTAACGTACATTTTGTGCGCACTCGAAAGGACACGTACAGAGCCGGGGGAGAAAAAAGAGGATTCCTTACCATATTCGTCTTTTTCTATATCCGATCGCGTCCCCCACCCTGTTTATGTATATACTATAGTTAACCGGACTATACCACCGCACACAAACGAAAACCGTCGTCGCCTGTCCACGATATCTTCGTGTGTGTGTGTGTGTGTGTGTGTGTGTGTGTGTGTGTGTGTGTGTGTGTGTTTGTGTGTGAGTGCTTCAGGAACTGCTGTTGCTGCTACTGCTGCTGCAGAGACTGTCGCCTCTCCTCAGTGGACCGTGTCATCTATAAAGCTTTGGTGCGTCCACCGCAAGTCATTACATCCGCCAGACCGGAACTAGGATTTTTACCCGCCCAGCATCATGCGACCGGAACTTCCGGGATTTCGTTCATCGGATCCTTTTTATTGACCTTTTTGTTGACCCGATCCATAAAAACGTCCATGTCATTTTCGTCTGAATCCACCCGAAATGTGTGTGTATGTCTATGTTTAATGTATATAATATGTATAACGCGTTTTGTGAAATGTACTTTATAATAGGGTGTTCAATATGTATGGACTACTATTTTTTTTCATCTGCTAATGAATATTTCAGAATATTTTAATTTTATATATTGATTGTTTGACTATTTAATAGTATTTTTCAAAACATAACCTCATATTTAATGTGTTGGGAACTATTATAGGGGTGTTATCTACAAATTTTGTTTTTTTTAATGGTAATTATATACTATTATTTTCATATGCTTATTGAGTTGTAGAGATAGAAAAATAACGGCATAACATAGCAGTTAAAATTTTAATTTAAAAATAAGAAGTTTATGATTTATTCAAACTTTTTAAGCTTTATTAAAAACTGTATTCGGACAAGCAGTATTTGCATTTTGATTTACTTAAAAAATCATTTTTAAATTGACTGTTAATTATAATATTACAGTATTAATTTAGTTAAATTTGCACTTGTAAATTCCATACCCATAGGAGGTGTCAGGTGTTATTGTTTTCTATTTCACAACGATAAACCAATAATATTATATACCTAATGTTATCGGGCTATGAATTATGATTATAATATAAGTCATTATGGCTAAATCGTTGTAATAAATAATAAATAATAGTCGATTATCAGGTGTTACCAACGTTATGTTTAGTAGGTGTAGCAATATTCATGTAATGATGCGATGCGATAACTTTTTTATTATTTGTAGCCGTGTAGTAAGTTCCGACTAAAATATCCAGGGAAAAAATCTCCTCGGAACAAATATCCGAGAAAAAATGTCTAGGGAAAATATATCTTAGGCAAAAATATCCGGGGTGACAGGGGTTACATTTATTTTTCATTTATTTATTGGAGATTTTGTGCTGGGGAAGCACATGACGTGGCTTCATATTTTTATCTCTTGAATAGCATTTTTATCATTCACTACAAAATTAATCGGCCACCGGATCACAGCGATTCCAAGAAAAATGTATCCCTTACTCTGTGATTTTTGTAGTCGTATAAAATAAATGCGCAAATTCTACAAGTCTCTACTTTATATTACTGCACATTTCCATATATATAATACTATTCATTCTATCTATATTATCTAACATTTAAATTAATTATTGAAAACTACATAACTATAAACTTATAACTCTGTCTGATGTCTGTGGTAATGACCTTTACTATGGCCTACAAATATATACAAACAATTATCTTTTTTAAGTGGGTGTAGGTAGCATATACATATGGTTAGGCATACCATTCATTTGTGTTCGATTTCACATTTCCAATACGTGTTGCGCAAGCCAATTTAAACATTTCTACTTTATAATTATTATGCACCACAAAAAGGTTTTCCATACCATATTGTCAAACCAATCCAAATCCATCGATCAGCTCGATGTAAAAGAGAAAACTTATACTTTATAGTCTAATAGAATATATAGGTATACTCACTGGAATAAATCCTTCCAGCGTGGTTTTTTGTCCATAGGTATACCTAGGTTCGGGGTCTGTACTGGCATATGAAATATTACTTTTACATTATTCTCTGACGGTTATTTCTTTTGAGTTTGTTGATACATATATTTCTTTTCTGAGCATATAGCTCATAAGACGAATATAATAAAAAAAATCCCAGGTCTCGGTTAGTGGTTCCATATAGGTACCTACGTGCATTAAAGTAATAGATATACATGTGTAATTTGTACACACTTCACTACAGCGCCCGTCTATAATATTTTATAGATAGGTATATTATAGGCGTATATATTATGCTTATAAGCAATCAAAGAAGTAGGTATGATTTGGAAAATTAAAAAAAAATTAAGACCTTGCAGACACTGCACGGTATGGAATTTAGGCAAGTATCTATACAAAATCAATAGCAATATGTAATAACTTGAGCTTAATCAGATTACAAGTTAGAATAAAAAATTACTTATACTTTATTAAAGCTAATTAAATAATAGTTTAGGTATTCAATTATAATATAATTTTTTATTATGTATCATTCAGTGTTTGATGTTAGAATCATTCCTGTATATACCTGACTTAAATACACATTTATTTAAGTAATAAGTACTTAACCTACTCAGTTTTCATATTCAGCAAATGCAAAACATGTTTACCTAGTTGTTACGCTACCAAACACGCCATTTGGTCTATGCATTTATAAAACGTACTTTACGTATATTATGCATTATGCCATTATATAATATATATATTATACTATTTTATTTTATATATGCTATACAGTGTAGCAGCTACACCATCTATAATATACACTCACGTATTACCATCCTTTTGAATGCGTACATTATTGTTCCAACAAAGTTTACTACATTGATTTTTATTACTCCATGGGTATAATATATACATTATACAGCGAGACTTCGTATTATGTAATTGAAAACATTTTAAACAATTAAGAACATAACGTATTAAAACGAAAATTAGTTTCTATACGTTGTTTTACTGAAAACGAGTGATTTAACAGCGAATTGACTGCATTCGATATATTATGTGCATCAAACATTATAATACGTATATACAACCGAAACGAGAAAATATTTTGTATGAGCATAGGTAGGTACACGACCGCGGTAGATGGGAATATTAAAATAATATTATATTTATTGCACGCATCCCAAAATACTCGTCTTCATTTATTCCATCACTTGCCATTTGGAATATAAAATGGGAATGCGCTTGTATTATTATTATTAATACGTCTAAAAACGTGGTTCGAGTTTTATCCATCTGCAGGTAAGTAACTATATCCGTTGTTTATTATTTATCAGGTACCTATATAGCTATTTGTATCATAGGCGTGCGCAGACTTTAAGTTCGGGGCGTGCCGCGGAAAATTTGAATTATACATTATACACACATAGACAGAGTATAGTATAGATATTATAAAAAAATAGATCAGAAACAAGTCACATTTTTTATTTTATAACTTATTTATTAATTATTATTGGTTACTGGATAGTATATAATATTTACAGATTCATACGTCTATTTTTTAAAGTATTGAACTCATCGATGACAGAATCCAACTTTATCTCACTTGTCAACTCTTGTTCGGTGATAGTAACAGTAACGAATCTAATCGTTCCTGTTTCATCGTACTTCTAAGTTTTCATTTTACAATTGTCATTTTGGAAAAGACTCATTCGCATGTACAACTTGTGACTGGGATAATAGTAAATAATTGTAAGGTTTTACAAAAACAACTGTAAGTAGAAATACTATTGTTAGTTTTCAGCCAATCAAGCCAAAAATAAATGGACTCACTAGATATACCATTAGGTTTATCAGATTTTGGCAAATGTTTTAAAAGGTTTATTTCAGTTTTTAGATCTGTACTTGATGTATTTGAGAATTTAGCCAAAACATCAATCATTTCAGGTTTTATTTTAATGTGAAGCAGACTAGCAATGGCTTCAATTAAGCTTAAAGTTTCTTGATTGAATCTTAAATCCATTGCCGATAATAAATCATCAAGTAGTTCATAATAAACCGATATCTTCATTTCATCTAATTTATTAAAAAAAAAAATAAAATTGAGATTTAAATTTGTTATCAATTTGAGTCGATACTTTTCTACAAATAACGTCTGGAACAATTATTATTATTCCATGTTTTTTACATAAAGCAACTGCTTATTCTAAAATATTTTCAAATTATTTATTTTCATTTCTTATACTTTTAAGATTTAATGTTAAAGAGACCGTACATTATCAATTGCCAACAAAAGATTTAGTTTTGGTGATTGAAGTACTGAGCTAACTTTTAAAATAAGATTTTATATTGGATGCATCATAAACATGACAAAAATAAACTCATATCTTTTTATTTGGTATAAAAGACCTTTGCCTTTTGCACTCATCTCAGGATTGATACCCCAGTTCTCCTGTACTGATAAGCATGTTTGAGACATAGGACACTTCGGCCCTTGAAAAATCTCGGGGCGTGCCTGTGCGCACGCCTATGATTTGTATATTGTTTATTATACGAAACTAATATTCTAATTAAACTAATAATAATTTAAGGCGCATACTAGTTGCCTCCCAAAATTAAAATGGTCGATAATTTTTAATTTTTATACGAATATTGCATTCCGATACAACGTGGCCTCCCAACGTTTTTTATATTTTATCGTAAATGAAAATGATCTAGTCGTCTAGCATAGGTAATACCTTATACTATAGTTACACTAATAAATGGGTAAGTAATAAATGTATACCTAAACGATCCTCCTGAACGATTCAAAAATCGTGTATGTATTTGTATAATATAAAATATATTACCTAGTTTATAATAATAATTGTTAAATATAATATTTTATATCTTATATAAATACACATAGGAATTCTTATTTTTAATTATATTATCAAATATTTTTTATTGATACCTATTATTATTTATTATTTTTAATAGTTTTATTATGTTACCTGATTTCATCATCTATCTACGTAGTATATTCTATTGAAGTTTATGAACCACTATAGTATAGGTACTTAAGTATATATTGGAGGCAACTTATATAGTATCAACATTTTTTTTTTAGGAGGCAATCCGTAGGCTTCAATAATTTTACCTATAGTATATTATAATATATATAATATTATGCTCA
>NC_042493.1:87635894-87637225 GCF_005508785.2 Acyrthosiphon pisum | reverse complement strand
GGAGGCAACTTATATAGTATCAACATTTTTTTTTTTGGGAGGCAATTCGGTAGGCCTTCAATAATTTTAACCTATAGTATATTATAATATATATAATATTATGCTCAGGGGGCGTATACAAGGGGGGGATGTGGGGGTCAGATCCCCCCCCCATAGGCCTTTTTTTAAATTTTATAAAATAGCGTACTTAATGACTTAATGTAAGGAAATTACAAGGAAAAAAAATGGCAAGGATTTTTTGTAAATTTTTATTTTAACACATTCAACAATTAATTAAAAATAATTTACTTAATATTAATCAGTAATCATATATTTATTTCATATTCATATAATCGTATTATGTGATATTTGATAATATGTATATTATATATACAAGTTCATAGGAACATTCCTATCAGTGCTGAAGAATTAATTGATGAATTGACTAAAAAAAAAAGAAAATTAAATTTTGTTCTATAACTACTTGTAGAATTTAAAATAAAATGTATTGAATATATATATATGTTTTATCATTTATTAGGTATTTAAATGTGCACATACCTAGGTTTAGGTATTTTTGTTCCATAATAATTTGTTTGCAACTGATTCCCCCCCCATACAAAAGTTATGTATACGCCACTGATTATGCTGATACATTTTATACGTGTAAACGGTTCAGGATATAAGTACTGAGTACAAGGGCGTTCAAGGTCTTAATGAGCCATTATTGTTACCTTTAGAATTTTATTAACTGTATAAGTAATTTAATATGGCATATCAATATATCATTTGGTATCATAAGAAATATTTCTAGAATAAAAACATTTTAATATGCTATGTTAAAATAATATAGATTCTTAAGCCGTATAGGTAAAAGTATACTTATCACTTATCAGGGACGCCCACAGAGAATTAGCTTACTAGGTGCAAAATATTTTTGGTGTTAATATAATGTGCCAAGGGGGGCTTTGCCCTTCACATCCGCCTAACAGCACATAAAATATTTACACATCAGTGATTACTTTAATAAAACAAGTAATTAAAACATAACCAATTTTGGTTGATTAAAAATTACACTGGTCACTAATTTATTAATTACAAATTACAATATAAACATTATTGTGGTGTAAAATAATAAAATATTTGGACCACTCAATATCAACCATGATGTACAAAGTATAATATTAGAATAATTACAATAAATTATCATACATCACTGTTATTTATTATAATGTTAACGTTAGTAAAATGTAAATCCCAATTGCATTGTATTTTGGGCCTTTCAATTTCCATGACTGTACCGATGTCAATACCAAAATCCAACAGTTTCTCAAAATTTCACTATTTTGGCC
>NC_042493.1:87634251-87635844 GCF_005508785.2 Acyrthosiphon pisum | reverse complement strand
TTTTATTGGGACCGTATTTGAATAGTTTGTATAAACATTACATTTTGAATTATATCTGTATTTTTTTGGTGTATGATTCAAGATTACTATTAATGGAAGCAGTAGTAGGTGTGTTGTTTCCATGTTTCTTTATTTATTAATGATTTGAAATTGTTTTTGTTGAAAAGTTTTTTTGTGTATCTTAAATTGTCTGTGATTTCAATTGATTTTTTTATAATATATGGCATTATTTGAATAAAGATAGGGAAATGATTGATGATCTGTGATTGATGTTTCTAAGATTATTGCGTTATCTACGTAATATTTATCTATTTTTTTTATAAAGATATGGTCAATGCATGTTTCACTACCCTCCCAAACACGAGTCGGTGAATTTACATACGAGATAAAACCATAAGAGGTCATTAAGTCTAGGTAGTTATTAGCCAATCTATTATTATTCAGTAAATCAATGTTTATGTCTCCACAGAATATTATGTTTATATTTTTATTTTCAGTTGTTATATTATATAAAATAACTTGAAGTTGTTCTAAAAATATATTTGCGTTACCATTAGGGGATCGGTATACTGAAATAACGCAATAAGTTGAGTTGTCAGATGTGATGTTTGTTATTAAACAATTGGCTTCCGTAAACCTGATTTCTTTATATGAAAATGAGCAATCGTTTCTTATGAAATTTATAACTCCATCATTTTTTTTTTTATTGTTTACGGTATTAATTAGTTGGTAGTTATTTAAAAATATGTATTTTAGATCTAGATGCTGACTTAACCAAGATTCTGAAAGTATAAAATACATAAACGAGAGTATTAATGATAAAGAGTTGGCTACAGTAGAATCAGACATTGGAGTAGCGTTTGATATAAATGTACCAGACTGTGATATGGATTTACTAGAATATATGGAGATTCAAGTATGGTTTTTTTATACTATTGAATATAGTAAAAAGTATATATTATATTAATGCTGATGTACAATTATATTTACCTTAGGATTTGACCAGTAGTAATAAAATGACAGAGCTCGAAAATGATTGCTTGGAGTATGTGACAGGTGCAGTAGCAAGAAAGTTCATCACTAAATATCCATACCTAAAGAAAATTAACAGCGATGATGGATTAGATTTAAATTGGACTGAAACTATTTCTAGAGGAAATCTTATTATTATCTCTGACGATTTGATGGTCACAGTAAAGGTGGTTGAATTTGTTTTTAATGAATACCATACAAATAATGGTTTAAGTAAGGAACCACATGCAATGAAAAATGTCACAGATAATGTGCTGAAAAAAATTAAAAATAATGTACCAGTTGAAGTGGTAAAATGTTTGGTCAGAACCAGAACCTTTATACGGTTAAACAATATGAATAAAGTATTATTAGATAAATCCAAAGCTTTAAAAGATAAAAGGTGCAGTGTTAGAAAATTAAATTTGTAGTATAGGTAATTGTAAATTTATAATTTCCTTATTATTAGTGATTACTAATAACAATAAAGTAATTAATATAACTTTGTTTAATTATGAAATACTTATTCAGTATTTATATTATTTTTAATTTAATATTTAAATATAAGCAATTTATATATTT
>NC_042493.1:87631309-87634201 GCF_005508785.2 Acyrthosiphon pisum | reverse complement strand
AAAAAGTGTTAAGCTAGTCAATTTAATTAAATTTTACAGGAGGAGCAAATAAATGTGATGTTTGTCAATTTTAAACATTTTACAATTCATCACTATATTATTTATGATTAAAATAAAAACTAATGTAATACGTACCCATACCAACAGTGATGTCAACATTTTTGCGCCCTATGATTCCTAAAAATCCAACTCAATTCACTATTTAGTATGAGAGAAGAATTTGTATAAACAAAATTGACGTTTGAACCATTGACGTTATACTGCTGAGCATACCTATGGTTATAACTACCTATTAAATTACAGTTTTTTTTAATGACGAAAAATGAAACATACACACTGTTGTTGATGTCAAAAGTTAATTTACAATAAAAAATAATTTACAGATTATATATTTCGCATTATAAGTAATAAGTTTTATATGTACACCCAAGCGGTACCGCCGTACCGGTACGTCACTGTATTACTTCAGTACAACTTATATTAATCAACTACCAAGTGCATGACGGAATAAAAATGTTGTATTATTAACAAAGTAGGTACTAGGTACTTACCAGTTAATACTTAATAGAATACACGTATCCACTGTTCATTATTGTAGTGATGTACCTAATTTGAATTTATTTGTTAAATTACCGAGAGACGGGGATGCCGTCGTGTCGATATTTTATGAAACTACGATAAAATGAGTCAACGAAGAATAGCCACTGTGTAGATGTGTAGAGTTCTGTGTACACTGTGCGTCTGTGCTCCGAAGAATTCAAGAATGTGTTAAAACTACCCACTACAAAGTTGTATTATAATTGTATTGTACTTTGTACATAGTATTATAGTGAGGATACTTGATTGGGTAGCGAGTAGTAGTGTAGCAGTGAGCAGATAAGAATATTAGCGGCTTCCGGCTGGGATTTTCCAAATATTTATTAAAAATATACAAAATGCTAATTGCCTTAAAATACGTATAATTATTCTACACAGACTGCATAATAATAACCTATACCGTTACCCGTTACAATATATTTTATGAACATTATTAAATATTAATATTATAATATAATTTTTTGAGTCTTCCTTTTGCTAAGAATGCTTGCGGCTAATACGCATAGTGTTTAACCACCTGTGTGGAGTAGTACTTCTTGTTAATTGTTACTCCAGTTTTGTACCTTCTACAAGTGACAAGTAATACGAGTAATAACAGTTTTTAAATTTGTATTGTGCTTTAATAAGACTAACGATGTCACAAATTAAGAAGGTAAGCTTTATAGTATAATATTTGTTATTGAAGGATTGCTTATAGGTTAGGTAACCTACCTAGGTACATTTTTATATTTTATAATTATTAAATTCCGTCAATATAGGGACGAAAACCGAAAGTGGAAGCATCAATTCTAGAGAAAGAAATTGTTAAATACCGAAATGATATTGTGGGCGATGATGGTCAAAGTAAGTTTTACATACTTTTAGTTTTTTTTTTTAATTAGTCGATTTAGACTTGCTTTAACGTTGTTACTTATGGCTAAAGTGCACTTTACCATCTCATGCATATCAATGGAAATCGATTTTGGATTTTACGGGTGACGGGGGGGTGTACAAATTTTGGAATTGTGGGTACAAATTTGTACAAATTGTATAACAATTACTGGTATGGTTTTTGGGTCGATAGGCCAAATACAACGAAATCCGGGTGCTAGCGTCACGTGATGCTGGCACCCGGAAATCGATTTTGGATTTTACGGGCGACGGGGGGGTGTACAAATTTTGGAATTGTGGTTACAAATTTGTACAAATTGTATAACAATTACTGGTATGGTTTTTGGGTCGATAGGCCAAATATAACGAAATCCGGGTGCTAGCGTCACGTGATGCTGGCACCCGGAAATCGATTTTGGATTTTACGGGTGAAGGGGGGGTGTACAAATTTTTAAATTGTGGTTACAAATTTGTACAAATTGTATAACAATTACTGGTGTGGTTTTTGAGTTGAATTTCAAACTTGCAGGTGCCAGCGTCACGCACCTTTCCCACGGCTGGTGTATTATTTAATCATGGTAAATACCTATTCACTGTTGTCTGTTTCCCGCAGATATAAATTTTAAAAATCCTCTGCGGCTGACGTCACAATTTTTTTTATTCCATGCTTATCACGAAAATGTAAAATATTGCTGACATACCTAGTTATTTAATCATGATATCGACAATATAATATGTGCTGTTAATATCCAAAAAATCAGTCGGGATTTCAAAACGGGTCAACAAGCTGAATTTTATAAGGTAATTATTTTGAAATATATAATATTTAATTAATATAAGCACAAACATATGTAAACATCGACTTGAAAAGTTGAAACACTAGCTTTTTAATATTACTGTTAACAATTATAGGTATAATAATTTAATAAATTTAATAATTTATAAGTGACAGTTATCGGAAAAAATGCTATCCAAACTTATAGGCACGAATTCACGACGATGCACAAAATTGTGTGCGAGTTCTATTTGTATTACGGTCTTATCGTTACCATCGTTGTCGTCCGTAATATACGTAATACCTAATCCGTCATAATGTTTTATTATTATGAGATAGGTAATTGATGATATACGAATAATATATTAAACCTAATAATATTAATAATATGTTACTGATTTTTGCTCAAATAACGTACAAACATTTTTTTAAGCATTTTTCTATTTTTTTTTTCTATAGAAAAATGGATATTTGTGAACGAACGCCGTAAAAATAAATTTTATTGGATATGCGATCAACGTATTTCCATTAGTTGTAAAAGATCAGCACAAACGATTTTTGTAGATGGAAAACATTATTTATATGGTCAAAATAATAACCACAGTCATACTCCCGAAGCCAGTAAACCAAAAATTGCAAAAATATTATCA
>NC_042493.1:87532645-87631209 GCF_005508785.2 Acyrthosiphon pisum | reverse complement strand
TTTTAATCACTTACAAATTTATTATAGGTAGATAGTTACATAAGATTTGAAATTATTTAGTCACCTGAATAGAATCCAAATGAATTGGCTATACAACGCATTAAACGCTCTTTCGTTGATAATCGGCGATTAATAATCGCAGTAGAAATCGACAAGAAAACCCAACAAAATCAGCAGATAACAAAAATTAGAAGTTAAAACCAAATACCTAATACGAAATTATCGTAATAATACGATTGACAAAAATCCAAAAACATGTTTACTAAAATATAATTTCATAAAATATGACCGATTTTGATTCAAAAACAGGTAAAATGCGCAAAAAAGTCCAAAAAAGCACTGAAAACTAAAAAATCGCAAAATATACAATATAAAATTTTTAATTTAAGTTCTCTGTATCACGAAACACATTTTTAGCTTACTCTACTATTTTTTAAGCATCTCATAAGTAATATGCAAATGCTATAAAATCCCAATCCTGGTAATAAAACATGTTTTACGACATTGAGAAAAAAATTTTTCATTTAATATATTTTAAATCCGTGTCCTAGTAATCATTAAGGCACGAATGCCATATATTATACATTATTTTTTTGTATATAATTTCTTTGGATATTTTTCTATAATCACTTGGTCACATTTGTTATTGATAAGATGTCTTATCACTTATCTGGGCATTTGACATCGAAATGTTTATTTTATTTAGTGTTAAATGTTAATATGATCATAGACTTTTTTAATCCACCTGTTTACATTTTGCAACAAGTAATTTATCATTAGCTAATTAATACTTATATTCTTTAAAATAATTTTGAATTGTGAATTATTTTTTTAACAGTACTTAACTACAGAATCTGAGTATCATCTGTAGTTTTAAAACAATAGAAATTATGATATAACATATTATAAGATAAAATTTTGTAACATTACCTTAAATGTTTTTTTTGAAAATATATACTTTAACATATAGTTATGAAGTTGTTCGTTTAAGTGTTATTAGTCCACAAATTTTTGTATAAATAGTTTATTAAATACACACATTTATGGGTGAGTTTGTATAATTATTTATTACACTGACAATAATATTATTAATTTGTATAGGTGGTAATCTGTGATTAGGATAGTAAGTACCTAGGTACCTATATAATGTAATAGTTTCTTTCACATAAATAGGCATTAAATTAATAGTTTAGATACAGTATCAATATAAATAAAATAATATTGTGGGTATCTGAAAGTTAAAGGTTTTTGTATTAATATAATACATGGGTTTTAATTATTTAGTATAATAATTACAATATGTTTTTAAATTAATATTTTATTAAAATGTAATTTAATATGAGACCAAACAACTATTTTTGTTAATGTAAATCAATTTATTATTGTGCCCGGTCTAAATATATATTATTTTTCCACCCAACGTATTATGTTAATACCTACGGTAAAAATTAAACCCAAATGTTACATTCTCAATCATGAATTGGCTTGAATCCAACATTCCCAACGCACTCATATAGTCATACCATATTTTATTTTGTCATTACTGTAACTTTGCCAAAATACATATTCCTAGGTATGCTTATTTATAACAAGCACTATGAAGTTCACAATCATTTTTATCAATAATATTTTTTTTTGTTTCTGAGAAATATGAGGCATTACTAGTTTTACTTCTCAGTTTAAATATATAAAGTTGTTGTTTTTATATGTTTTTATATGTTGATTTATTTTATTTTGTCACAGTTCATGAAGGTTTTATAGTGAATCCAAAATGACCACTAATGAGCCACTACTTGTTCAAGCTGTATATTCATTTAAAGGAAAAAATAATGATGAGGTAAAATTATTTGTAGAAATCATTGAGCTTGTGCATAAATTCAATGTCATTTTGATATTTTTATTACTGCTTATTTAATCTTAGTTTATATTTTTATTAATTATCAATAATATTAATTTGCTTCAATATTCATTGAATTGTAATATTATATTTTCATGTCTTTAATCCTTTTATATCCCTTAGAGGAGACCTTGAACCAACGTAATGGTATGATTTTTTTTTTTTTTCATATATTTTATAATCATTAAGTGTTATTTATTAATAGAGCTTGAAGACGTATATAAATGCACGAAAGTCCAGAATATATATTATATATCAATAAATTTATATTTTATTTAATATTAAAATTGTTATCCAAATCATTCTAATATCTTGCATTTAGCTGTGTTTGAAAAAAGGGGATATTGTGATTGTCACTCAAAAAGAAGATGGTGGCTGGTGGGAAGGAACCCTTAAAGAAAAAACTGGTTGGTTTCCATCAAATTATGTCAAAGAATATAAACCTCAAGGTAAAAATTTAATTTAAGTTAATTTATAGCTATTATATAAATATATTTAATAGCATAAATAATGTAAATTGTATTGCAGGAGAGAATATTACAAACAACAAAGTGCCAAACATACCAATAGATTTGACAGAACAGTTAAGAGCTAACCGAGCTGTGGTTGTCATGGATATTGTGGAATCTGAAAGAGCACATGTCACTGAATTGAAGACACTTATTCAAAGTTTTTTAATTCCTTTAAAAAACTCAAATATGTACTACATTTTATTATAATTATTAAATTTAAATATAAATTATAATAATAATTTCATTTTAGAATGACTATTGATGAGTATAATCAATTAGTAAATAATATTGAAGAAGTTTCAAAAACTCATGAAGGACTTCTGGAATCGTTAGAACAAGTCTCTGGGTTACCGCAGTCCGATCAAAGAATAGGCAAACTGTTTCTAAACAAAGCATCTTTTATTCGTTGTGTACATTTGCAATATTGTGCTTCTCATCCCAGAGCAGTTAATATTATTGATAAATATAAGTATGTACTATAAATAATTTGATTTGGTTAAAATGATTATTGATTAATTAATTTACCTTATACATTACACGATAACATTTTAGAGATGAATTAAACCAAATAATGGAAACACAAGGTGCAGTTAGTCCTGGTATTTTAGTACTCACTGTGTCATTAAGCAAACCATTCCGAAGATTAGACAAGTATAGTGGGATGCTCCAAGAGCTCGAAAGACACCTTGAAGAAAGTCACGTTGATAGAGGAGATACTCAGCGATCGATCAGCATTTACAAAGAAATTGCGGTTTGTAGATTTTTGTATCACTTAAAATAAAATACAATTAAATAACTGCTACTACCTACAACATATGAACTTGAATTAGTTCAATCGTTTTTTGTAAATATAAAATTATTAAGTTAATTTATATAGTAGTCAATTGTCTATCACTGAGAGATTAAACAAATTACATTCTCTGACTATCTTAAATTCCAAAAAAAATTTAATTACATAACTTTTTGAGATTTTTTATCATTAAAATAATGCTTTCAAAATAAGCTACATAAAACTAATATTTTGCTCGTTTCACTAAGTAAAAGATACACAATTAAAATTATTAAATAAAATACATTTTTTTAAGTAGGTACATCATGATTTTACTTAACTTGTTAATATATTTACAATAGGAATATGCTAAAATAAATTACTATTATATATTTAATTTTTCAGAATGTATGCTTATCAACAAGGAAACAAAAAGAATTGGAATTATCAATATTAAGTGGAGTTGTACAAGGATGGGAAGGCACTGACGCATTAAGTTTAGGCGATGCAATTAAAATTGGTTCTGTTGCATTTGGTGCAGAGCATAAAGATAGATATCTAATGTTGTTTTCTACCCATCTTGTTATTTTATCAGTCTCCCAAAGATTAAGTTCATTTATTTATGAAGTAAGCCAAGGATTTATTATTACAATGGTTTCTGCTTATTATATCACAGTTAATATTAATAATATTATTAATTGTATGTTATTGAAAAGTGTAAGTACGAGCCTTAGAACATATGCTATGGATGGAGCCATGCTCATCTTGCTTGTGTGAACTATTTGAAGCACATATAAGCGACGAGTCTCTGAAAGATATACTTGATGTGCGCATTTGTCAGGTGAACCATCACATATTTAGCTATTGGTTTATATTCATGGGCATCAATTCATATAGATAAATATCGTAAATTTCTCTTCAAGCATGCACACAACAAGTCTATGTCAGAGACTAGTCGCTTATATGTGCTTCAAGTTATCAGGACATAGTCCATCCATAGTAGGTATATGATCTATGGTATGGGCTGTATTATGAACATATTTTAATTGTTGGTTAGTCTTATCAGTCATTTTGTGTTATCTGTTTTGTCCTGTACTATAATGATTACTTTAAGCGGCAATCACTGTATTTTTATTATGACAACACTATAGTAACATTTACTGCCTCTATTTGTCAATGAGTTATGTATGTTACAGTAAATATCCGGAGTCTGGTGGTTGTTGACAGCAAACCTTGACTGATTTTAAATACAAAATTTAGTTCATAATTTATTAAATTCATTATCAATTATTTCTATATCAACTGCCTGTGTATTTTGTGGATCAACATGTAAAATTTGTATAAAAACTGTTGAATCAAATCCATATTAATCTTAATTACTATTTCTTTGATGTCAAATGTCAATTGTCTTCAATCTTTTGGCCCTTTTTCTTTGTTAACCGCCACCAGTTATGTTGATATTTGATAATCATACTAATTTTATCCAGCTGTTTTAATGAATGTTGATATACAACACAGACTAGCAATATTCACTATTATTTACATGTACATACATGCATTACCTACCCAAACTCAAGAAAAATTGAAAACATAAATCATAATAATACAACTAAGTACTAAGTGTTATTAGAATTATTTTTAAAAATAAAAAAAAAACATGAATTCAGAATATTATGAAAATAATATAATATTTGGAATGGTTATTTCGATGACCAAACAGCTAGGCGGTTTTTCGCGACGAAACAATATTGGTGTGTATTATAGTGTGCAGTAGTGCACATAATCGCTGTGCACATTTGTACAGTATAAAAATTATAACAAGTCGAAACACGTAACCCGTGTTATAATAGAATTAGCGAATAAGCGAATTATTTTCCACGTCGCCGCGCCATATTTTTACTCTCATTCGTTTATTATATTCCGACTATCAGCTGATAAATAATGTTAGTCGATCATTATCAAAACAACAATAGTGTTTCTGTTTAAAAATTTAAACAAAATAGAAGCTAATTGGTAAATAAATAAAATTTGTAAACAATTATTTAATACAATTTATAGTATATATAATATGGGTTATATTTTTTTTGGATGTGCACTACTTCATTAAAAACTCACGAGCTGCCACTATTGACACATAATTGTGATTTAAATATAGACTTAAGTTGTTCTGTGTTGCTTATTGGAAAGATAAATACAGTGAATGTTGGTATAATGTCTTCTGAATAAATGTAATAATTAGTTCTTAAAATACAAATAATATCGCTTTTTTTATTTCTTGAATCATTTTAATTTAATTATATTTGTTTAATAAATTGTAAATAGACTCAGTTATAGTTATACTTATATATATTTTTTTTAGGGTAAACTGCCATTAAGTGGAATTTGTGTCAAGAAATTAGAAAATAATGGTGCCATTAAAAATGCTTTTGAAATATCTGGTAAAATATTTGTTCAGTAATCATAGATTAATAATAATATCAATTTTATTTTTAAACTTATGATTAAAAATTATGATTTATATCTATAGGGCCTTTAATTGATCATATTGTTGCTGTTTGTCAGTCCAAAGAAGAGCAAATTGATTGGATACAAAAAATTAACAAGCAATTAGGAAATAAGAGTGTCATTAATACTACATCTAGCAAATCAGTAAGTCTAAGCCTTGGTCGTCTTAGTGACTATTTCGCACACTTAGTATGCAAGGGTGTCATAACTCGATCACTTTTGAAATTAATTCTTTACACACAATACATAAATAATATTGATACATCAAAAGTTGTTAGGCGCTATGCTAATCAACATAGCGCATTTTATTCTTCTTGTAAAACTAAACAACACTGTCTAGAAGGAACACAACACAATGACAAACCTAATGTATCGAATAGTTATAATATGTCATCACCAAGACATTGCTCATCAATGCTTTTTAAAGAAGATGGAAAAGTTATTTATGGAAAAAAGCTGTTGTTCACTCCAATTCAAACTAAAGCCTGTCAAGATTTAACTATGTCAACATTGTACAAAGAAGATATGAATGATAATTATAATCAACATTTTTTGAACTATGAATCTAATATTGAAAATCTAAAACCAAAACATTTGACAGTTCCATTGCTAAATTCAGATAATAAAGATGATATTTATTTATCAGATAATCAGGATAGTACATTTTCCTTGTGTAATTTAAAAACGTCCTACTGTTATGATAACAATTGTGACGATGAAGAAGATACTGAAACAAGTCAAGATTTTCAATATTTTTATTTTAAAGATCATAACAGTTTAAGGTCATCTGATTCTGGGTTGGCGGATATCACTATTCCTGTTACACAACAATCACCGTTACCGCCTACTGAAACATCTATTAGCAATTCTGAAAACTTGTGTAAATGTTCTTCATCGTTACATATCAATTCATGTATCTTTGAAGATGATTCATTGTTGTTGAATAATAAAACACATAAGCCACTTGACAAAGGTGTTACATTTCGTTCTGAACTTTATGCACATTGGTGGCTCAAAAAAAAGCTACAGGGACCTCCTGGCAGTTGTGATTCAGGCAAGATATTAATTTATATTTGACTGTGATTGTGTTGCTAGTTGTGTCACACAAATTATACAGTTTGAAACTAACATCTGACATTTGCCGAGTTGATTTTTTTTATAAATATCCTTTTATTATATACGAATGCACAATAAGATAGTTGATTGTATACAGTAGCGGCTTGTATTGGTTCAAATTTGTTGTGGGAACAAATGTATGTACCTCATGACTTCAGTATCACAACAAAAAAAATCTATTTACTACATAAATGCCAGCATAATCTAACCAAATTTAGCCATGGAACCACCCTGCCACCAAATTATTTATACATATTACATATACTAAAAGTTATTGACCATTATGAGGACGCAATACCCGCATGTGTTGTCTCTGTCTTACAAAAGCGTAACATATCAAATTTACGCTTAGAAATTCAAGTTGTATGGCGTTGGCTTAAAAATTAGAGTGAATCAACCTATTAAGAAACTTGATGGTAAGAACATGATCTGTGTTTTGTTGGAAGTATTTATACGATAATTCAGTTTTAAAGTGAGTTATGAGCATTTTTAATTTACATTTATTATACACGCTATAACTTACTTAAAAACTGAATTAACGTAAAAAAAACTTCAAACAAAACACAGATAATGTTCTTTCCATCAAGTTTCATAATAGGTCGATTCACTCTAATTTTTAAGCTAATGGTATACAACTTGAATTTCTGAGCGTCAACTTGGTATGTTACGTATTTGTAAGATTGAGACAACACATGTTGGGTGTTGCTTCCTCTTAAATACAATTAAATTACCTGATATATAACCCGAGTATAAAACACTATAATATTACACATTTATTCTATAGAAATATTATGTTCTTCTTAAAGTTATCAGGATTTATTAAAACATCACAACAAATATTTTTATTTGTACTCACTTAATTAATATATGGTTTTTAAAATTCTTCTTTTGTCGTTTTTCATATTTACCAAAGTAGTGTACTATACAGTTGTGCATATAAACCCAAGCCGCTACTGATTGTTGTATATTATGTCAAAATCAAAATATTCTTTTTTTTTTTTTAATTTTGTCATTATGGTAGTGTTTAATAATTTAGCTTTTAAATACTACCAATATTATAAATGCCTAGAATCACATAGCCGATCATTACAGACTTAACTATACCACCAATGTGTATTAAATTATTTAGATAGTGATTTTCATGCCATCATATACGATGCTATTAGCATACATTTTAACATAATATAATGTCTATGCTTTTACAACCCTACTTTTAATAATGGACTAACAGTAATGATTTAAAATTTAAAAATAAAATGAATAATGAATATTTACTATTTATATTTGTCATGCTAATTGCCGTGGTTAATATTTTTTTTTTTTAACTGTAAAATAAAATTTTTTAAAAATTATTATTTGTATTACTTATTATACATAACTATTTTACAATGATTAGAGAACTGTACATAAATCTTCAAGATTTTTGACTAAAAATATCATATTTTATTTTAGATGGAAAAAGTTAATAGATTAGCTTGGGATGTGACAAGACTTAGACCCATTCCACCACTTCAATTTTATCACAACATCAATGAAAAAAAATATCTGTGTAGCAAAAAGATGTGAGTATATATTTCCATAGACTTATAAAGTTATGAATTGTATTTCCTACTCTCCATTATTATAAAAATATTCTCTACACCTCACTGTATAATCATAAGCGTGCGCAGACTTTAATCGCAGACGCAGCATATAGAATTAAGTGGCTCGTTTTTAACAATCGACCAAATCAATTTTAAATAGCCAAATTACATAATTGTATGATACACAGGTAGTGTTATTGTTACTACAGTGGCTTTAATAATATAATTCGTAATTTTGACTGTATAGGTCAGAGCAGAGGTATTCAACATTTTTCATCCTCCTTCGTCTGTGGCAATATTTTGATGGCTCTCAGGAAGATAATAATTTAATGTTTCATTATTATTATTCTATATTATATTTCTATTTCTTCTTCTGTGCTATGGCTCCTCTGACAAATACTCGCGACTCTCGTTGATACCAATTATAGATGAGGCTATTACCACAATATTACCTTTTTAAATTAAACTTTAAGATTAATATGTTGTTTTTCACAACCTAAATTTGAATTTATTAGATCGAGTAATTTAATTGTTGTAGACGTTTTAGTTCAAAATTTTGATTATAAATTTAAAAAACCTGTTTATTTTTTTTAATTTAGCTGAAAGAACATTTGAAGATGATGGGAAAGTCTTGAGAGTATTTGAAGCATTTTGTTCAAATACAAAATCACGGCATGCTAGTTCAGGTGATCATTCTTTGTTATTGTTGTAAATTATTATATGAAACAACTTATGCAGTTAAATATATCTAAACACAATTTTATTATAATTTAATTAATTTAATGATGCTGTAAGGCTGTGAATAATATTTTTTAGGCAATGGATAGTAGTATGTTAAATAATTATAACTGATATGTTAACAATATATTATACTAAAAATCTATTTCCTGTTAAGTACAATTTTGAAAATTTGAAAATTATTGCTTGATACTAATATTTACCTATGTCCTTTTATGTATGTATACATTAATTTTTATTTATTATGATTATCCTGTATAAAATCATATTAATTCAACGAGTTTATGTTTAATGTGGATAAATATTAAATTCAGATGTAGCTAAATAAAAGTTTACTGTTGCATGTGTTGTTCCATTTTAACTTTTGGTGGGAAAATGTAAATTTATAACAGTATTGCATTGCAGGAATTTAAATTTATAACAGAATTGTATTGCTGGAATTTAAATTGAAAATCTGCCATTGACTGTTACTTCTCATACATTAAGTAAATCCAAAAGGACCTAAATACAATTTGTTAATGAATATGTTAATTTTAATTTTAAGTTGTCATTTTATACTACATTACTATATTGTACATTTTTATAAATTGTTTAAATAATTAAATATATATCTGTATTACAATGAATTAATTTATTAAATCATAATATATCATGTTATATTTTAAAGAAAATTATAAAAATATATTATTGTAACATTTGTAATAATTGTATCGTTGACTATTTTTATCAAATAATGTTTCATAGCACTCATTAGTTGTTGACAATCTCTCAATTTAATCCACTGTTTATGAGTGGCGTAACAACAATTTAGGCTCCTCACTGCAAAAATAAAAAATGGGCCCCTACAATTTTTCTTAGATAAGACTTCAACTGTGTATATGACATTAAGCTTATTTCATTAGTTTCAACTTTAAAAACAGCGAACTGAAGTAAAACTTATTTTAAATGTTTATTTTTATTTTTACTGTGTCAAACAAAAACAAAATAAATATATTTACCATTACAATATATATATTATTATTATTATTTATATTAATAAATATTACTATTCGGTGTACAAGCCGTACACATTATAATTATTATAGAGATAAAAGAGAATAAATTAAATTGAAAAAGGTTAATTCTTCAATATGTTTTTATTTATTATTGGAGTTACATGTGTTTTAGAAATACTAAATTGTGTTTGAGTGTGTCTTGCTATTAGTTATTACTGGTATAATTGTATACATCGAATCTGGGTAGGAATTCAATACTTATAATTAATATTTAAAAGTAGGAAAGTTTTCTGTGTATGTACTTCAGTTTTCTACAATATTAAAATTTTTAAGTACGTTTACAGAATTTTTTTAATTGTAATTTTTTACATACTCGTGAAATTGAAACACCTCTCACTTTCAATTACCAGGTTCAGCGGAATGCTAAATTAAGATAAGGTACTGAAACAGTTGGGTTGACATTGACAACCAAATCTAGAGTAGGTAACCTACTGTTGTATACACCAATCGCCTCCAACACGTTAACACTACTAAACACATACAATTAAAAAACTTTATTACTGTAAAAGTCTACAGTGACCGTATCAAGCGATGAATGGCCGAAGAACCAAATGTGACTATTGCATCGCATGCATATCATGTTATTGTACGTTTCACGAAATGGAACCGCGGTTTCTCCATTACAGGTAATTGCACAATATGGATTATATTTGTTGAAATGGATACCTATACCGTCATTAACAGGACTTGTTCTGTCATTTGGATGTCATATATCAAAAATTAAAAAACATTTTTTATGAATGTATTGATTTTACAATGATGGTTGTTCTTTTTGAGATTAGTGTTAAATTTAAATTCAATGATATAATATTATTATATACGAAAAACGATTCTGAGAGAAGACTGTCAGTCAGCCTATAATATTACTAAGTAGGTATATTTGATGATATTGTGATAAGTGTAATATTTATTTAGGTACCTATATACGTGGAACCTTGTTTTAAATTTTCAATCCTTAACTATAAAAGTTGAATATTTAATAAATGTTTAACTACAAAATCATTTTAGATCCTGAGCGGAGTGATGAATGTATTGATTTTACAATGATGTGTGTTTTTCTTTTTATATTTAGTTTATACTTATTTATTTAATTTTTTTTGTCTTTCCAGTACAGTTTTAGGACGTTTTAGGATTAGGACAGTAAAACTGTAAAAGTGCTTAGATTTTCTACCACAGTATCTTTTCTGATAGGAAAGTGAAACTAGTTGAGACTTAGGGGGTCAAAAGTAAAAATGTCCAATAGTTTTCAAAAACGCCGTGAAAAACAAAAGAAAAATTAAGAAAAAACTGGAATTTTAACGCAAAATCGATACATGACATGTTGACTGTACGTGTATATTAGAATTTTCTATCCACCATGCAATTTTTAAAATATTTTCACTTATTTTGAGCTGTTTACGGACATTTTAAATTTCTAATTTTTTTATATTTTTTTTCTATAAATACAATTTTATTTGTTGGGTAAAAAAGCTTGAAAAATGAATAGAAGGCTTCTAATATATTGTTTCAAAGACAGATAAAAAATATTAAAAATTCATAGTCACAATTTTATTTTATAAGCATTTAAATTCTAATAGTGACAAAATCCGTAAAATTTAACGAAAATGTGCAAATTATATTGAGTTAGAAATTCATTGAAAATTTTCTTTTTAAATCTAGATAAATAAAGATTGGATATTCACTCGATTTCTCATGTAGCGATTTTGTTATATTGTTGTAATTAAAAAACGAATAACTGTAGATAGGTACATGAACATTTCACTGAATGTTTATGTTTTCATTTTCTATACACCACATAATTTTGAAAATAATTTGACTCTTTTTGAGCTGTTAACGGACTGTGTCAGTTTTAAATTTTTTTAGTTTTATTTCTATAATTGTGAATAAGATTTTTTTTGTCGAAATTCACAAATTTAAAAACTTACTTATAAGAAAATGTGTTCCAAATATACTTTTAATATTTTAACTGTTTTTGGAAAATATATGAGGAACCTTGTATTAAATTTTCATGATTTTTGACACAACAAATAAAATGTTATTGACATTTATAAAAAAAAAACCTATACAAATTAATAGTACCTATAATATATCCTTAAACAGCTCAAAATTAAACATTTTACAGTGTATAAAAAATACTAATATAAACATTCACTGAAAATTGCATGTACCTATCTACGGTTATTCGTTTTAGAGTTACATCAAAAATCAAAATTTTATTTTATTTTTGATATATGGACATCCAAATGACGGAAAAAGTTTCGTTAATGACAGTTTGGGTATCCATTTCATGAAATATAATCCATATTGTGTAATTACGTGAAGTGGAGAAACCGCGGTTCCATTTCATGAAACGTACAATAACGCCATATGGATGCGACATGTTCACTCCTATCTCTTATATATTATTATAGCTTAAACTAGTTTCTATACGGTGCTTTTGGTCTACTAAAACTTACAGACTAATAGTAAATTTTATTACATATTACCATTGATTATACCCACATAGTAGGTTATAGTCATAGTCCCTATCATATACTGTAATCAATGATATTACATACATGTTTTCTTAACCTAGCTAATAGTTTAAATATTAATAACGATTTATGTTTATGTACTGCAACAGGTAACAACATAGTATAGATTATAATATTTGTGTAATACTAGTTTTCCAACCTTTTTGTTATGGCGACCCACAAATCTACTCTGTTGATCGTTGGGTAAACGAACCCCGATAAAAATAAATTTTGTGAGGAATCTTGTGTCATATTTTCAAGTCTTCGGTATAAAATTTAAAATGGTAAATTGCCCATAGTTGGTATTTGGTTGTACGATGATCGATTTTAATTTAAAACACGTATACCACTATTATAGGTACCCACTTAATCCGCTTATGTAGGTATTTCGTGCAATACCGCTGACGGATCGACGCTACGAATGCTTAAGGTCCACATACTATAACAGTTCTATATTATGTTATGTTCACGACAAAATAATTGTGCTGTGGCAGATTTGGGAGTGGTGGGTGCTTGGTAGTTGAACCACTCACTGTTCCGTATATTGGGCTTTATTATTTTATATAAATTACTTAGATATCAGGTATCATGTAGAACTAAACGTATTAATTGTAGTCCGCTACCAAAAATAGGTTAAATTTGTTTTTACCCCGAAGTTGTTCATGATAAGTACCTACCTAAGACATTTTATTATCGACATAACATTATATTAGTATTAGCATTGATTTTATAATATACAGATAGCCGATAGGCCATGCTACAGGACGAAATGGAAGCAAACACTTTAGTGTTATCGGCGCTCGATAGGTGTCGTTGATGTATTTGTAAATAACTAAAATAAGAATCCACAGCGTTCGAGCATACGGCTGGCAACGACGATGGCCTGTGGAGTGGGGCCACGATTAAAAATATATCTATATATTATATTATCAGACCGCCCAGTTCGTTCGCCGTTACACCGTTCCACCAGTTGTCGGTAAATTTTGCCGCATCAAAGGATGTTACGCGCAAATATTACAAGTGTGTACGCTGCTTTATTCTGAATAGAGCTAGTATAGAATGACTATGTTATTAAAATGTAGGTACAATTGTAAGTTTTTGACCTAACGAATACAATTTTATTGACATTTGTAGAATAAAAAACTAAAATATTGAAAATTATTATTAATTAAATAAAAAAGCATACATTAAACACTAAATGCTTGAATAAAAAAAATATGAAATTTATTTTTCAAGTCATTGATTTTCAAAATAACACACGTAAACTTAAATATCTAATATTATGCCATACAAAAAGTAAAAAATAATAATATACCTACATGTAAATCAAACAGTCAATAGAGGTACCTAGTCAATTGTTTTTAAAAATACACACGTAAACTTAAATAAATAATCTAATCTAAGGCAAGTTATACCATTGATTATATTATATTAGCCCACACTTACAAAGTAAAATAAAATTGTTATAAATAAAACTCATATTATTTTTTATGTATAATTAATGTCATGTGTCATACCTATGTCATAAACTGTCAAATACTTAATAATAAGTATCGAATATAACCTTTATTGAATATAATAATATAATGTATTGTATAAAAATAAGCTTTAAATATCTTATTTTAAGTTGAGTATTTTAAATGTGACTTAAAAAATCTTTTAGTAATTTATGTTTTACTCCTGAATGAGCCCAAAAGTACGCAACTGGAAATTTCCACGACGAATACAATCCTCGAGCCATAAAAACCATTACACAATTCGCACTTTTATTTGTTCGACCATTATGCATAATGTCCAAAATCTTCAAATCCTTCAATGAAGTCATAGTCTTTTGAATATTCTAAAAATTCTTTTATGTACATTTCGTCAAAACTTATACTGCGACTTCTTTCATTATTTGTTTTATGTTCAAATTTTTTTTTAATGTGACTAAAAAATATGCCACTTAAGCCAGGTAAAAATTTTGAGTGTCCGATCCAACGACGAATGGTCGATGGAGCGGGTAAGTTTATATTTTGTAGCCTTAAAAAATTGTAGGCTGTTGGGGATTTGTAGAACAAAGTCAAAGCCAGATTTTTTTCTTCTAGTGTCCAAGGTATTTTCTTATTTCTAAGTTGCATTGTTACGATTGCTCTAGCATTTTTTGATCGAAATTGATGCGAATACACAAGACTTCGTAATGTGTTACGAGTCTTAAATCGTGTTACACGTTGTTTTAATTTACAAACTTGGATATTTTTATTACGTAGCTTAATTTTTTGTTGATCTATTTTTAATTTTAACTTTTTTTTTCTTGGTGTGTCATCTTCATCCGCGTAAATCAACCTTTTTGAATTTGGTGTTGGCATATTTATTAAGTCATTTATAATTTTTCTTTTAGGGGTATCTGTAATAGAGATGGGCTTGGAAATATAAGCTCAGTCATTTCATTTCTCGATCTTTCGTAAGTTTTAGTCGGAGTTAATGGTTTGTTGATATTGTCTACATCTTCATCACCTATACCTATATATAATTTTAACATATTTTATTTTACAGTCTCATTCATTCTTTCTTACCCAAAAATAAGATAAATTTTATGAGAAATCGTTTTAAAATATACGTTTTTGTATTATTGCAATTATTTTAAAGGTAGGCATTTTTCGTCATTCGTGTAAGTGTACTTTATCATTGTCGTTGGACTTCGAACTTACTATACCACAATGTAGCCACGTAGGTCATAAAGATAAATAAGATGTAACAACCATATATACAGTGGCTATAAAGCTATATAATTCAGTGTTTGTGGGAAGAACGTCGTTCAAATAACGTGTTATTATTGAACGTATTATTATTATGTTTAATGATTATTTTTATCACAGTATCTCATTTTTGAATAGAAATGCATACGACCATTGATTTTATAATATACAGAATATATACAGTACATATATTATAAAATCAATGACACGGCTCAAAAAGTGGTTTCATATATTATTATATCATGTATACAAGCCCGGATTAAGGATCAATTGGGTCTCGGGACACCATACACTTAATACACATACTAACGAATTTATATTATTGTATAATTTTTTAATATTGTACCTACGTATATGTCATTGTACGCGTCTTTTTTTTTAACAATTATTAATATAAAACGACGTGTTTTTCTAATTTTAACAGGCAATTTTTTTATTACTTTTTCAAAATTTTTAAACACGCAGTTGTACCAATAATAAAATTGATTTTACTTTTTCAAAGGTAACCACTTTGACCGTGCCCCCTTGGCCACCCTTAATTCGGGCTTGCATGTATATTGTATAAATACAATTACTTTGCCTATTATTTTTTTTAAATTTGATTAAAAATAAAATAATAAAAATTCAGTACCTGCAGAAGATGTAGATGGGCTTTTGTCTGAATTGTATTTATAAGGAATTGCATTTGATTTCAATTTGTTGTTTTTATAATTTAAAAAATAATCTGGAGAAAAACGCTCCTGGCATATATAACGATTGTACAACTGTTTTTCGTCTAGTGACAATAAACTTAAATTTCCTATAGAATATTATTTCAATATATTTCAAACACATTTGTTAACTAATTAAAATAAAATTTATTTTTACCAGAATTAATTATCCAAGTTTCACGTCTTTCATCTTTTGGGATTCGAAACATTGATATATTGGGGAATTGTGTTGTTGTTTTAAAACAATTAAAGTACTGACATTTGGTACCCGACATTTTCCAATATAGATAATTAAATAAGTATAAAATAATAAAAAAATATTTTAATAAATCAGTTCTTAAAATTTTTAGATATAGTTACAATTCTTGAAAAACTTGAAATAAACCGAAAAATATATTGTATGGTTCTGTGTCTTAGTGGTTTACCGTGCAAATATCACAAACGATATAACAAAATATAATAACCCAGATAATGGTACTAGCACACAAACTACAGAGTACTAATTTACTAGCCACTAGGTGCCTAGGTATCGTTTTCCGCAGAGTTTTAATTTCAAGTAATAATAAAAATAAATACGATAAGATTAGGTAGGTATATAAAGTCGGTGTGCAAATAACGAAAATGATGGCATTACAAGCGCATAGTTTATTATTGGTTATTTGGTCACACTACTCAGCGGCGGATCTTACCCACCACCTCTCTCTTATCCATCCTATGGCGGGGTAACACCTCAGCTGCCAGCGGCCGCCGATAGCGCTTCATAGTGACTGCCAGCGACTAACTGTTGCCGATTTTTTGCCTAACACGGCTAATCTGTATATTATAAAATCAATGGTATTAGACAATCCCATTTTATGCACACTTGTATTTTGTAAAACTATTACTTTTCTAGTATTTTTAATTTCAAATTTCCCTCATACAATAATATTCATCCTACCCGATTTTAAAATGATTCAACAAAACGTGTAATAGATCAATAAAAATTAACTTAGATATTGACTTACATTTATTGCTACATTGTCTATACGATAGACAATAAAATATATTTGTGTTCCATACTATGTTTAACAGTTAGTTTGATAGGAGTGTAGGGATCTATTTGCTACCAAATAGTTGAGCCCACCTCAATATTTCACAGGATCTTCGCCTATTGGACTTAGTTCTCCCAATTAAAAATCAATAGGAACCTACTAAATATCCAGCATATATCATTTTAAGAAAAATATTATTATTTTCCCCCCCTCCCCCCCCCCCAAAAAAAAATGGGCTATTTGTGATTGTGGTGTTTACGCATTATCGCTAGACAGGACATTTTATTTTTTAAACTGTAACGATTTTCGTTCCCCACGCGTAAAATTACATCAACGTCTACACAACGAACGGCCATGATATGAATAATTATAGTCAATCGTTGGAACGTGCGCACCGCTAACGGTCCAATAAGCTTTTATTTACCTGTTACAAAATTGTATTATTTCACCAACGAACACGGCGATACGTATTATAGTTATATTTGATATTTTAATGTCGGTCGCTGTGCTAACACATGCAGAAGAATGTGCAATCAAGACTATATGTTTCCGTTACTTATTCGAGAGTTCGGGACCATTTAACCAAATCGTCTTTTCCCCTATATTATCATGTTACCCTATGTTCTCATTAGAGTTTATTAGAGATTCAGTAATTTTAATATTAATGATCTTAGAATAGTGAATTGTAATGGTTTATTCATTTTATTTTTTATTATAAAGGAATGTCTGACAATACGAAATTGGGGCGGATGTAGGACACAATTTAGTGTATCAATAAATGTATAAGGGGATCCATTAAATATCACTAATGACTCTTCAAACTTATAAAAATGAACATCAGCTATTTCATTAATATAACTACATAGATTATAAACTATAAAATATAATATTAATCTAAAAATGTAAACTATATTATAGTGATTTTTAAATATAAATACAATGTGTATGAGTTTTCTAATATTTCTCATACTATTAATTGAACCCGCATTCCGGATAAGTATTTAAAATTATTAAACTTTTCGGTACCTAAATTATCTGGAACCGGTGTACCCGCGATTATTTACCACGTGGAATTTTACCTCCCCGGTAAAATTTCACTAGCGAATATTTACCTCCCAGTTATAATTTTTTTTATATTTTTCCATTTTTTTTTAATTAAGTACTGAAGTTAATTTCATAACGATATGTGTGAACAATAATTAGGTATTATAAATTATTTATTTAAAATGTATTGGAATAAATAAATAAAACATCCGTTAATATAGATTTTCCTGCAAAATCAACCTAGCAATATTACACAATTTTTTCACAAGTACTTTTTGCAGTTGATAAAATTAACTCACGGAAACAGTTACCTATATACACTGTTTATCCCACATCACCTAATCAGGTTATTTTATTACGATAGCAATGCAACTGTATAGAAATCCGCGCTCTACTTGGTGAACCCCACTGCAATATTATACAGGAGACAGGTAAGAGACAAGAACTTTTAATAAAACAGTATTTTGTTAAAGCTCTAATTTCTGCTGTTCAAACAATATTTGATTAAATATTAAAATATTATTAGTTTGACGACAGTTAGTTAACTAAACTGATAAGTCATAATACTAGATAAACATTATAAACATTGATTTTTTTTTTTTAAATACCTATATTATATTTTATATGACGATAGTTAATACTCAATTTAACTAAAAAATAATTATAATATTAATAATACTAAATACTAACCTTCCTCTGGAAGAAATTATTTTTTCATAATTTAATTTAAAAACATATGACTATTTTTTGGCTATACAAATAATATAATATACTTACATATTGTAGTTATTGTTATTGCTAATCCCTGAAAATTATATATCCTACATTTTGAATTCAACCACTGGAGTGGTAAATTTTATTCTTTTTATTATAGAATAGATATTTATGTTTTATATTTTTTTTATATATTACATTAATTATAATCATTGAATTTTGTTTTTAATAAATTATTTTAATTATTGTTATGCATAAAATATAATATTATACCGGACTTTTTTATTCAATACTATATAATATTTAGACTCGTACATATTTCTTAATTTTTGACGGTAACTGCATTTATATGTGAAAATAGTCAAAAATAATTTATTAATCACAAATTAATTTTTGTTGTTACTGCTTTTCCAAGTAGCAATAATGAATGTAGTATTCTGATTATAAAAGTTAACATTATCAGTTTTCTGTTATAAATATTCTTAATATTTGGACAATATGTTTCGTCCGTGGGAAAAAGTTGATTTCTCAAATGAGAATAACTTAGTTGAGAAGAATGAAGCACATGTACGTTCATCTACATATTTAGTATTAATAATTTATTATCCGTTCATAAGTATTTACTAGACAAAATAAATCCGTCATATATTACCACCAAAAATCAAAAAGCAAATTTCCGAAGACAATGTAAACCATTTACAGTAGGTAGACAAATCCAAAACATTACTTTATAAAAAAAAAAATTAAAAATAATGTAACCATCTGCTCACCGTGGCAGAGATGCTTGTATATCTATAATAGAATCTCGCATGTTTTGGCCTAATATTTATTTTGATGTATGTAATTTTATAAAAGAATGTGATATTTGCCAGAAAATAAATCCAGCAGTTTTAAAAACTGTTCCAGAACTGCAGCCAGTAACTGTGCCAACTGCTGTTATGAAACAAATAGGAATAGATATAGCCACATTGCCTGAAGTAAACCAAAATAAATATATCATTGTAGCAATTGATTATTTCAGTAAGTGTCAGAAATTAAAGCTGTTCAAAATAAAGCTGCTGAAACTGTCGCTAGATTTGTATTTGAACTTATTTGTAGACATTCCTGCATGTCAATACAAATAAATGACCAAGGAAGGGAATTTGTTAATCAAGTGTCAGATCGCCTTCGTGTATTTACCGGTACAAAACAACGATTAAATGACTTTTCTAATTTCTTACAAAACCTAGGTAGTAAGATATTTTATGAAACTTACTTTTGACATTTATTGGTACACTATCGGTTTTGAACAATTTTATTATTAATGTATACATTTATATATTATAATAGTATACTTATTGATATTATTTATATAATTTAACTGTTTTTGCTATTATGTATTACCTATGTAATGTTTTAAAAACAATTATAGCTAATATTATGAGAAGTAAATCAATAAACTTAATAAAGTTATTTGTCATTTTAATACAATTTATAATTTTAAATTTTAAAATTTTCATACAAGACCATTCAAAAAAATGTTTTATAACCCGTTGAATATTGTCGTTTGAATCTCACTATTGTTAATTATGACTTTTTTTGTAAGACAGTTGCGCATCGTTTGATTTTTGTGTTATGCATCATTTATGCATAAATATTATTTAACAATAGATATAACTGAAAATAAGATTTATTTGTTTATTTTTAATTAATTTTTACTCAAAATATCATGTGTATATTTGTATTATAACTATGACTATAATGTGCCCAATTGAAATGAACACAATTTATTTTTACTCAAACTATATAACATATATTGTGTAATATTTGACATTACAACGCTAATTAAACAAAAACGTGTACATATGTACTATATTATTATGTACTATCTTTATTAATTTTAAACTTACTACTATGTTTTGTCTTAAATTATTCATTATCTAAATGACTATTTAACATAATATATACGATGTACCTATGTACATTTATATGTATAATTCGACTGCTCCAACGAAAACGGACGTAACTCACTTTTACGAATTTTGTTTTTTTTTTCAAAGTGGTTTTTCTGGTGTTACTGGATTTCCGACGAAGATGGTAGTAACTCAATCTTATTGTTCACAACGTCTTTGTTTGATTAAATACAACAATCAGCGTCGCCGGCCAACCAGAAAAACAGTACCACCACATTGAAAAAAAAAAAAATCGTAAAAGTGAGTTATGTCGTTTTTCGTTGGGGCAGTCGAATTAATAATTATGCTTACCTACAATTAAATTGAACTAATTAAATTAATTTTAGTTGTTTGTATCTCTTCAGGTATTATAATCAGGGGCGGACTTACCATTTTTCCTCCCCTAGACATTACAACACTAGCGCCTCGTATACATTGGTGTGCTACCACGGAGGGGGGGGGGGTAATGTTCCATGAAATAAAACAAAACTATAAAAATTGGATAAAATTGGATGAAATCTATTAGATTTCTGAGCAGTATGCACTATGCAGGAGACGGGTGACAGTGCCAGCGTCGCGCGTCGTCGCAATGTTTATTATTATTAATTACTTAATCAAGACATCTGATTTCCAGAATTAATTCCAGTATAGATTAGTTTGGTGGCCGCGCGCCCGCGCACACTTATTGTGTTGCCGGCTTCCGGTTGCGGGGTGATGGCCCGCCGGTCATTCCAGTTAATAACAAATAATTTACTTGCTAAGTACTGTGCTGTTCCCCACCTAGCTAGTAGAGCTAGTAGAGTTTTGGGCATGCGCGATTCACAATATTGTATGTGTTTACGCTGCACACCTGTATACTACCTCCCATGCATTAACATAGGCAACGCCGGCAACTGCCTGTTAATGTGCCGATGTCGAACCTCTAGCGGTGACGTCACGGCGCGGCGCGCGCCGGTCGCAGGATTGAACTCAAACGGCAAGGTTCTTATAGCTTTTTTTTTTTGGGGGGGGGGGGGGGCTATGGCCTCAAAAAAATTTATTTGCTTCAATTTTAAATCTAGTATAGCATTATAATTTTATAATCAAAAAATAAATACTTACAATCAACTGTTATAAAATATTCTATTTTTTTTAAGTATTCTATATTCGTCGACATTTTAATTGGTTATACTTTTCCAAACTGTCATTATTATTTATATTATTGGACATATCCCTTTCAATATTTATAACGGCCAAGTTTGAAAACACCTAAATAAGTGTAATTTTCATTTTATAAAATATGCAGCATGGTTAAAAGACATTTTTGTTTATCATTGATAACTTTACATTGTTGATATAACTTATCAACAATATTTCCCCCCAAAAAAATAAAAAACTAGAAATACACTTGACAGAAACTGGGGGGGACTTAGCCCACCTTTGCCCCCCCCCCCCTAGTTGCGCCTATGCTGCGACGTGACTACGTGAGCCATTCTCTAGTTACATGCAAGTTGTATACAAAAAAAAAAATAATATAAATTATAAATGTAGGTAGGTAAATATAAAAAAAAGGTGGGTAAGTGGATGTCGCTCTGCTGTACAGTTGGTTAGAAGTGGGTCACTGTATAATGGATAGTATTAAATTTGAATTCAATGATATAATATCACTGTATAAGAAAAACGATTCTGAACGGAGACGGTTTGTCAGTCTAGGTATTAGACATATTATATACTTATCTATGGTATTAAAAAAAAAAATTGACCTATAATAGGTACCTGTAATAAATTCCAAATTTATCATATCACAATATCCATTAGGTATTTATAACACGTTATACATCAACAACAAACTGTGATAGTCTGATAGTATCATAGATATATAATATTATACTTTAGAAGTTTCAAGTACCCACGAATAATATTATACAATCATAAAAAAATAGTTAAAATTGTTATTCTAGGTTTTTTAATATGTAATTTCGTCTAAATTTGAAACTAAAATGACTATAAAAATAAACTGTGCTTATGTATTTTTTTGATTTCTTGGTAACAGAATTAATTACTTACATGGAATCTTGTTTTAAATTTTCAAGCCTTACTGCCTTAGATATAAAAGTTGAACATTTTATAAATTTTTAACTACAAAATAATTATACAATTTTAAATTTCATAAATTTTGTCAAAATTCATTATTGTAGAATATTAGATAAAAGTCGAACGTCAAATTATAACGAATATAATATAGAATACGGTTTAAAGTCTAACATTGAAGAATTGGAACTATAGGCTTGGAGGTTGTTCTGAGATATTTTTTACCTGGCTAACCATGACAGTTTATTTACCTCAGTATAATATTATTGTATTATTATCATAAATCATAATTGTGTGTACGAGCTGGACTGCAGTGGTAGTAAGTACTTTAGAGTTTAGACTACTAATTATTTAAAAAAATAATGACAAGTCCCAATCGGTCTGACTATCGGGAACTTCCAGGTATCCCGGTAGGACAGGCCGCCGCTGCGTCATCTGATACAACCTTGGATACAAGTGACACGTACAACCAGATTAATAACTTTGATTCTTCCTAATCTTGCATACCAGACACAGCCACCAGAGATTTATCTAGTTCGTAAAAGATTGTATACAAATAATTGTGTATTACACTTATTTTAGATTCTGAGTGGAGCTATAAATGTATTGATTTTACAAAGATGTGTTTTTTTTTAAATATAAGTATTCATTTGGATAGGATTTTATAAGAAAAGTGAATGAATTTTTAATGATTAAAAATTGTATTTTACAAAAATATTTTTTTAATTTTCGTGATTTTGAAAAATTTTGTTTTTGCTAAAAAAAGTTACTCCATTTATAAATAGAAGAAAATAACATTCGTCATTGTAAAGTCAATACACTCTTCACTCAGAATAAAGAATTATATTTAAATATATATTTAGTTATTTAGATCGATAGGTTATAGTAAATACTAAATACTATTGTAAATAATGCTAGGATAAGTAGAATTGGTATTTAGATTGTTAGTATACCTATATTATATTAAAATTCAAGCGTCCTTACTCCTTGACAAAATTTAAAATCAAAAAAAGCTATTACCAATATATTTTAAAATAATAAGAAACTTCACTACATCATCCTCATTTACAGATGGTTTGGAATCATCTTAGGATTATTGTACGAATTTTTTCTATGAACAAAGTCTTTTATAAATACAGATAAACATTAAAGTTGTATGAAGTCATTTTAAAATATAGCCATGGTTAGGTAAAAAGGTTCGCGAGCCGGATGCGTATAGTGGACCGACAGTGTTCCTGCTGTATAATAATATACTTATTGTGACTATTTTCATTTCAATTACCTATTGAGTTTAGCATTGTAAATTTTAATGATTATCTAAGGAATACCAGAGAATACCAAATTGGGGCGGATGTAGGCACACGTTTTATTGTAGGCACCTAACAATAAATTCAAAAAGATCCATTAAACATCAATAATGGCTCTTAAAATTATAAGAATGAATATAAGACACAAATACATTATAACATAATACATATAAATACCTATAATACTAATATATGAATGTAAATTATATTATAATGATTTGCAAATATAAATATAATGTGTTATAATATAATATAATGGAGTACCTACCTATTCGAGAATCGAATGGCATTAGAGGCAGGATCCCTGCAGTACGCATAAAACCATCGATAAGTTCAGTCTTCAGACGAGTCTTAAAATTTGCTGACCGTTAAGAAAAAAAATAATTTTACATTCATATGCGTCAGTGGTGTCGTGAATTTACCAGTGTCTTGTGTTATTTTTAAAATAAAAGTGTGTTTGTTTATTTACGTTTAAACTTTTATAAAGTAGGTATCTACATTAATAGCTATTTAGGTAGCTATCTACTTCACAATTTATAGAAGAATTTGCGTTACTTCCCATTAATATAAAATAGTAAGTACCTATATGAATATTAATATAATATGATAACCGTACAACGTTATTATTATTTAAAAGTATTTACAAATATTTGGAAATATAGAATCTTCTAGTAAATACAGTATAGGTACTGTACAGGTTTAAGTTTAGTAGGTGTTACGAAAAAACCCTATAATGGTGTTTGTGTAGGAATAATCCTTAATTAGAAAGTGACTAAATTAGAACATTAGATTATTCATTAAAAACAATTTCTTTGATATACGACTTCAGTTCGTTAAACATATTTTATTTGTAAAAAATATTAATTAATGATTTGAATAATATATAAGAATGTTATTATTATAGATTACTTAGGCAATTATATAATTAATTAGATAAAAAGTATATATATTTTTAAAGCGAATGTAGTTATGTTCGAAGTAATGTTAGGACATTAGTTATTATAGAACTAACTAGGTATTTGTTGATGTTTTACCTAGTTTTATTTTTATTTAATATTTACTAATAATTTATTGTATTATTTGATTTTCAATATTATGTTAATGAACAATGTTTAAATATTATAATTACTTTAAATTGTTTTTAGTCACTCTAAATTATCTATACGAATTAATATTAGGTACTATATTTTACACAAGCCATTTTAATTGCTTTTTTTTACTATTCTATTATAATGTCAATATTAGTGTTAAATTACATGATCAAAGGTCAAAGTTACCATAATCCCTACCTCTTACACTTGAGAATCCTGCCATAGCCTGCAATAGTATACCTACCTATTTTATACTTATAACTAGAGTATGCATTTGCATATTTTCGTCAAATGTTATCGTATGCCTACGAATAGATAGATATAAAATACAATTTACAACGCCTGTGATCAAAAATACTTAAAGTTCTTACTGCATTGTTTACCAAACTTCATCATTTTAAGGTTTAAAAGTTATATTTATCATTTTATATTATATATTTTTTTATTCCATAATTTGAATGTTCATCGAAAATTAAACACGATGGTAAATATTTGATCCGGGTTATATGATATACTTAGGCGTAGAATGGGTAGGAGCTAAGAGGACTATAATAGCCCCTACCGGAATTTTGTTTAACCGTTCCACCGTACATTTTAGAATATACAGGGTGTCCGCGAGGATTTACTCATTGCAATATCTCCCGAGATAATAAATATATCATAAATGTGTTTTTTTTTATTACACTCACAGCAGCAAGGACTACAAATATTTTACTTTTAAATTAAATTTAGTTTTTTGGTATAAAAATTATAAAAGTTATTTTTTTATATTTTTATTTTTGAAACGATTGAATATATCCATTTTATAGAGTTTATATGTGTGAAAATGTTGACTTTTCAACACATTTTTTTCATTAATCTCACTATTTTAATAACTTTTTTAGTTTATAGGTAAAACGGCAAATAACTGGTTTTTGTGAGGGCGGCGAGTCTCCCTCTACGGCTAATGGGTATATCCTCGCAGGATGGGTGGGACCCGTTTCTCCCATAAATTACCCTTCCTGTTTCGCCAAAATGTTGTTTCCATATGATTCCCGTAGTTTAGCCCAGAGTACCTTAGACCAATTTAAATTTAAGTTAGCAATGATGGTAAATTATAATATTTTAATATTTGATTATCATTTAGCGTTATCTAGAAAACACCACAAAGGGGCGTTTCTCTTTGTATTCTAAAAATTTTTGTTTTGCACAAAAGAAATAAATTTAACAAATTTAAAATTTAGTCAACAATATTTATAAAAACATTTATTATTAAAACATCAAATTTACCCCATAATAAAAATCTACACATATGATAAAATCGATTTTAATCGCTCAAAATATATTTATTAATACTTACACTTTCTTTTTTAAATTATTAAACATAATTTTGTGAACTTGTCTAGTTGTCTGTATATCACGTAATTAGCACCATTTATTCTTGGCGTTTGTTAAAATATAATATATGATTGAACTATTGTCAACTTAATTTTAAATTGGTCTAAACTGCTCTCTGGACGAAACGGTAATCATATAGAAACAAAATTTGGGCATAACGGGTATCCGGGCGAAAAGGGGACCGTCGTTTTTGGGCGAAACAGGTTACGCCCAAACGGGACACTCTGTATATGAGTAGGTATCCGAAACATTATTGCTTCCATTCATATAAATTCGTCACACTCTACGCTTATGAATATTTGTACATAATATATCATTTATATAATACTAGCGGAATAACCTGGCGTTGCCCATGAACAATTTTTGATTAATTAACTCTTTTTGGGTATAATTCTCTGTGCATATGGAAGTCAAATCATATTATATTTTAATTTTTAGCCATCCCGCGTGGCGTTGCCAGTGAGAATCGCTTATGGTTATGTGAACGGCTGAGACAGGATTGAGCATAAAACACCTTTTTTGCGACACGATTGAGCATAAATTGTCGGCGTATCAAAGGAAATTGAAATACAAAAGAAAACCAACACGATTGAGCATAAAAAGCTTTGCAACGTTGCCATTTTCAATTTTGAACTGTATTATACAAAAATATTTATTTAAATAATTATAATGATTCAAAATAAAACATGGCGAAAAAATATCATGTTTTCATAGTCAATATGTAATATACCTAGTCACATTATAATACAGTAGGTATATAGATCTTTTTGATAATAATAATAATAGTTATGACTTATGAAAATAATAAAATCAAAATATTTATAAATCAATAATAGTATCAATAGTAGTCCGGAATAGTACTCCGGAACTAATTTATTAATCGATAACTTTGTTGATAAAGCTGAGGGGCTCGGCTCACGGCTCGCGTCAGATATCATAATAATTGGTGTAATAAGACGTGAAAATAATAAATTACAACATTTTGGCAACATCGCATAAAATATTCTATGCTCAATCGTGTTGCTAAAAAGGTCTATGCTCAATCGTGCTTTACCGATGTGAACAGTTAACAGTAGGTATATTATCAGGAAGGCAATCTACCTGCGGTAGATTGCAAACACAGCGAGGTGGGTGATAAAATAAAACCTATATTAGTATATTTTTGTAGCTCAAAAAGATTTATACAGTGTAGGTACCTAAAATAGTATATTGAAGTCATAGTTTATCATCCTAAATTTTTAGGAGCATTTAATATTATAAGCTATTGTATTTTATTTTAATTAATTTTATTTTATTTTTACAGACAAATCGGCGTAATTGTACTTAGCTTTGTGAAATATTTCGTATATACTGTAACTTGCAACCAAAAGCAACCGTTAATAAACAAAAAAAAATTTAAATATCCACCGTGAATCTTAGGATCCCTGTTACCAACTCTTTAAAATATGAATATCAGAAAATTATTTTTTATTGCACATCTAGATCAATAAAGGAACCACTATTCCAAATATCAAGGACGTACGTTTTATATTTTAAAACCAATATTGTATATTTAAGTTAAATACTGTTTGATAGATGGCATTACTGTTGTATTCTTCCAACCTCCCTTTTAAGCCCTTTAAGGTCAAATTTTGAAAAATCCTTTTTTAGTGCATCCTAACATTTAAGGAACTTCTGTACAAAATTTCAAGTCTCTAGACTAGATTTGGTCTGTGCGTTGGTGAGTGAATAGGGGCGGTCTCCTTTATGTATATAGATAATAATTCTGTGGTGCTCGGGTAAAAGGTGTTAACTCCAAAATTGCAAAAATGGGATTAAAATACATAAAGTATAAAAAAAACACTCTTTTTGTGGGTAAAAAGAACTAAGTCCTATCTCTACCCAATGCGTCATAATACAAATGTGTAAAAAGCGCCTTTATTGAAAATATTGGTCATATTGGATTAAATCATATAAGTCTTTATCCACAGAAAAATATATTTTGAACATAACACCTTTTACCCGAGCACTACAGAATTATAATACATTATGGTTACCTATCGTTTATCAATAATTAATAATTGACCCAATGTTTACATATCATATAGATAAGAAAGCAATTACAATAAAAAGGTCATAATACAATATAAAACAAACATATTACATATTATAGTAATAATTATTTTAACAAAACAAAAAAATTAATTTTTAACAGCATTTTATGTATATTAAATATTACTTAAAATATTATGTACCTACCTAATAATTTTTAACGCATATTCTTGCAAACTTAAACTTTTTAAATTTTATAAGTCATGCCTGTACTTTAATTATATTTTTACTGTGTATACTTATATTTTTTATATATACACAGATTACAGATATCTATAGACTATATGGACTATACGAGTTTTCTCAGTGAGGCCCAGTAAACATATGTACATAAAACTAAATAAAAAAATTAAATAAATTGGGGCCTGGCTGTTGGCATCTAGCACCAGAAAACGATGCACGGACGCGTTGTTAATCGTTATACATTTCATACATCATATGAATAAAAACAAAAGTTTTGAAAAATGTTAAATCCCTTAAACGGCCTAACAATTTACCGTTGAAAAACTCAAAGTAAACCTAATTAGTACATTTGCCACTCAACTCAGTACTTAAAAACAAGTAAAACAGTTATTATTAAAGCTTTAACAAGTAAAAATAATTTCATATACCTAGGTACTTAAATGATAATATTGTTTATTGTATAAAAATAATTATAAAAACACTATTGTAGAGTATTAGAAAAAAGTCGAACGTCAAATGATAACGAATATAATATAGAATACGGTTTAAAGTCCAACATTGAGAAATTGGAACTTTATGCTTACACTTTGTTCTGAGATATTTTTTACCTGGCTAACCATGGTAGTATTATTTACCTCAATATGATATTATTGCATTATATCATAAATCATAATTGTGTGTGCGAGGACTGCAAATTTATTGTAGTTGGTACTTTAGAATTTGGACGAACGATGATATTAAACGGACTTAAAATATATCAATTGTATTTAACTCCAATTATCCATAACGAAAGCTGCTTTATTCGAGATAATAATATTTTCGTTTTTATTCATACTTAATCAATTATAAAAATTATAATGGTCAGTAGAATAGCAGATCAATTAAAATGTTCTCAATATAGTCACTCATGTTTGACATTTGGATTTATATGCAATCAAAAATAGAGTACTGAGTCCTATCTAATGTAAAAAATATCTAAATAATTACAAATTACAATCAAACAATTTTTTAACAATATTCTGTCTTTCATGTGTCAGTTGAGTTGTGTTTTTCCGACACTAGGTTTTACTACCTACCTAGTCTTTAATTATTTATAAATGTGTCTTAATATCTCGTATTGTCCGTCTAATTTAAAATAAGGTATTTATATTTTATTTTGGACAGGCAGTCCTGTAAAGAATACTTTTAAAAATTACTTAAGTAAATACTCAAATACATTTTTTTTAAGTATTTAAGATACTACTCAAATACTTTAATTGTAAAGTATTTCAAATACTACTCAAATACTTTGAAAAAGTATTTGGAATACTTTTCAAATACTTTTGGTTTTTAAAGTGGGTTTCTAATTATCGTAATATAAACACATAGGTAGTAGGTAATTTAATAGTTATCTAATAGTTTTAAAGGGAATATTGTTATTCAATAACTTTTTTTAGAAATCTGGTTTTCAGAAACCATTTGGCTTCGGCTAACACAGAAATACAGAATATTAAATAAAACTATTATTCTATTATTGTAGTTGACAATAATATTTTTCCAACCAATTATTTCGAATAAAAATAAAATGTTCGAAATAAAAAAAACCAAAGTATTCAATACCAAAAAGTATTTAATACAAAAAAAAGGTATTTAAAATACCATTCAAAATACTTCATGCTGAAAGTATTTAAAAAGTTATTCAATACTTAAAAAAGTATTTGAATACTTTTACTTAAATACTTTACAGGACTGTGTACAAGTTTTATGTGTTGTGTTAAAGTTTGAAGTTTAACTGCTTCAATGGGTAGAACACTATGATCACAGACAAAGTAGGTAACCTAAATAAAATAAACCTACAATGTAATTTAATTATCAGTAATTAATAAAAAAAAAAAAATAACGAACGAAAAATCCAATTGTAAGTTCACAATAGTAATAACACAGTGGGTAGATTTTTTTTTTATTCTAATTAATTTAAACGTGTCCGAGAAAATAATATATTTAATTTGTAATCATTTTTTCAAAACTATGATACAGGTATCAGGTAGTATGTGCACTAAATATTTTTTAAAACTTTGTTATTTCTAATTTTCTGTCCAAATGTTTGGTACATATTTATATATGGAACGCAATAGCTGATGTATAAATAAATAAAATATATTAAAATTACAATAGGTAGGTATTTATAATTTATAATTTTCAATGCCTAATAAAGACTGAAATATTTCAAAATAATTATTTAAATACCATGTATAAGCTACCTACTATAAAGTATTTTTATTTTTAGAAAATCATACGAAATTTAAGAAAAATGGTGAATAAAAGACGTCCAGAAAAAAATAGAATTCATTGGAATCATGTTTCTCTTAATGGATTCGTAATCATAGTGGTATGTATACAAACTATACCATTAAATTTGACGTAATAATATAATATTATGTTTATTTATACGAGATGTGTTCAATAAATACCCAGGCTAAAATTATTACTGAAAACTTTTTTTGTTATCGGTAATGTTGTAAAACCAAAATAAATTAGAGACCATTATTTTAGTATAGAATAATAATCATTATCTTAAATTTAAAGAATGTCGGGTATCCATTGACGATGACCATCGTTCTGGGCATCAATAAACACCAAAAAGAAATGGTACCTGCCATTAGTCATTACTCTTTTTCAAACCAAAATTAGAAATGACTGACGATTATTTATCAGAGAAGTAGCAAATGAAGTTGTCATATCAATTGGTAGGTACTTGTTCTTCGATTTTATCAGACAAATGGGGTATTAAAAAAGTGTTCGCAAAATTAGTGTCAAAATTGTTAACCGAGGGACAAATAGAACATCTCATTGAAGTGTGTTTGGAAATGAAAAATCGGGTTTTTAATGAACATAAAGTTTTATAAAATCAACTATTACGGGTGATGAAACATATGGAAACATAAAGAAACCAATGTTCGATTATCGCATTGGAAGACCGCAAACATAACCCGACGGAAGACCCAAAAGCTATAGCCTAAAACTATGGAGGAAATTCAAAGGTATTTTAAAAAGTGGCAAGACCATTGGGAGCATTATATTTAAGCTAAAGGTCACTATTTTAAAGGTGATCCATTTAAATAGTTTATTAGTTTGAAATATAATTTTTAATACATTTTGTTTGGGTGTTTTTTAACAAACCTCGTATGAGATTTTAAGACTTAAGTACTTAGGTAGATAGTACTTTTTAAAAATTAAGTTAGGTTAATTTTAAAACGAATACATTTGTTTATTATTATTTGACCCGCGGCAACAGGCTACTGGGTGAAGGTTATTTTAAGTTGGTTTTTTTAGTATGAGGGAAGATACAGTTTGTTTAAACCAGTGTTTGGAACGTTCACTCAAATAGTAAACGCGTTCACGTTCACGTTCGTTGAAAAAAAGAACGCGTTCATTACACATATTGGTGTTGCCAGAAAATCTTTAAATATTATTAATTTATTTTTTTTAATTATCAATTATATAATTTATTATTATTATGGACATTATCTTCTAAGACTTTGTTCTGGAGTGATTTTTATCAAATTAACGTTAAATTAACGTTGTGTCTAGGTACCCGCGGGTGTACGTATATTATATTCAATACCCGGCAAAGATCCCACGAGGTGGTAAAAGTGAAAAAAAATCATAATTTTTTTACAGTGGTGCCCACGTGGTAACTCGTTTGCTGCGCTGCGCTCGGACAAAAAAAATCGAAAATATCCCCTGACTTGTTGAGCAACACCGCCACAAGTTGGTAACCATCGTAACCACAGGGTAACATCATATAACCACTCTTGCCATTTTCTTTTATCACTCACGGGTACCCGTGTATCTAGAAACTGTCTTTAATTAACAAAAAAAGTCGTTTGCGTTCGTGTAATAATCGAACGCGTTCATGTCTAGCTCATGTAAAATAGAATGCGTTCTTTCCAAACACTGGTTTGAACATTCAACACGTGTATGTGTGGCGAAGATTTGTCACTAAAACCCGGGTGGTATCAGTGTGTCACTGGTCGGTGCAGTGGCGGATTAATCATTTTTTCGCCACGGGGCAGTTTTTTTGGCCCCCTCCCCCCCACACTTGGTATAAAACATTTCAACTAGATGTCTGGACGGACCGCCAATATTTTGACTGCAGTTGTGCCTATATGGACATCATTTTTAAAAATGTTTTCAAAATATGACTATCAGTAACGTATAATGAACGATAGAAACATACATTTATACATTTATATATACATAAATATTTTATCAGAGCCTTAAACTATATGCATTTTTTCTGTCTTTTGTTGAAGCAAACTTTTCAATCACTTCATCAAACTCGATGGTTTTTTCTAACTCTGCTTCAATATGTAATATGGCTTAATCATTTAGCAACTCTTCATTTAATTTAGATCTTAAATAGTTTTTAATGCGTTTCAATGCAGAATATGACCTTTCAGTAGAATAGTTACTTGCTGGAATGCTTAAGAACATCCTGGTTGCAATTTCTATATATGGAAAAACCTCTTGAACTTTATTTTCCCGTACATATTGCCCCGTATATGTATCTATATCCGCCACTGGATCGGTGTTTGCACTCAGAACACGTTTTATGTCTGAGGACAACTACCGTATCACACCAGGTCACATTAATACATTTCTTTATCTTCATAAACATGTATAACATTAAATAGGTAATTTTTAGTTTAGAAAATCTACATAATTATTTATTTATATAAAACCACTGTCGTTGACTCAGCGTCGTTTTCGTAGAAAATATTATTTATATTTAATACTTTACACATTTATAGGTACCTACGTTTTTAGAGGGACGTACTTTGTTACCTATTATGTAGACCTTATAAATTATTATCTTTAAAAAAACTAAATACCTATGCGGCTATGCGTAACGCGTTTCTATTATAATCACGATAACATTAACTATGTAGGTAGATTAACAGATCATTAATAATTATATTTTACTGAAATCACCACTTATCAATACTCAAGACCAATAAACAAAATTTCGTTTCCCATAATCTTAAACTTTAAATTTTCAGAAATACAGTTACGAACGAAATAAAATATTATGTATTTTAATTGAATTTTTTGGTTTTCAACAGTTATGTCAGTTCATTATGTGTGCCCCCATGATGTCGTGCGCCGATCCGACGGACACTAAGTCCATTAATACGATAACAATAAATTGCTCGGGCCTGAAGACGTGCAAAAAGTGCGCCGAAAATCCATCGTGTCTTTGGTCTCTGGAACGTCAGGCGTGCTTCGTCGACTACGAAACGTCGCTAATGCTGGCCGTACGCAAAGAGTTCGACTGCCCCAGTGTGTCGGTAGCCTCGAGTGTGACATATGTATCTCATTTGCCGTACGTTTACATTCTAAATGTGATCAACGACGTGACCGGGTTCTTGGAATTTCTCGATCAGACACGGGTGTGGTGCGTCATGTTGGACGTAACGCGCCCCGCCGGGGTGTATGGTGACACGATCCGTTGTGCACCGGTGAACCAGACTGATCTGGGCTTCGAACACCAAACGTTGATGACCTACCACTTTTACGTGATTTTCGGCGACGGTGACACAATACTGCGGCTGGACGACGGCGCCGACAGTTACGTCACTGTGTACAACGAATATCATCACCACAGCTACCGGCCAGACGAAAGTTGTGTGACCTGTCTCTGGGACGTGGGCCAGTTCGCGTACTTTTACAAGTGGTGTCCCAGTCGGAACTTGGCTACTGGCCGGTACAGGTTCTACGTCGGTTACAGCGATACCGACCACAGAGCCGTGATGCCGGCCAACGATCGACTCTTAGCCACGGTGCCGGCGTCGTCCGGGTGCAACGACGTGCACATCCAGTCCGTGGAACCGTTGTCCGGGTTGTGGACGGGAGGCCAGAAAGTCATGGTGAAGGTCAACAACTACGTGACCTTGGCCGATGGCAAAGGTGAGGTCAACGTGACCGTGGCCGGGCGTGACTGCATGCGACCGACAATGGTGGATTTCCGGAACAGCAGGATCACGTGTCTACTGACCGCGGCAAGCCACGACTACATGCGACCACCGGCTGAAGAGCAGGGCCCGGTAGTAATCACTTTCCAGGCATCTTCGCTAACGGTCGAGTCGACGCAAACGTTCCGGTTCGTCTATCCCGAGATCACGGAAATCGGCCCATCGTGCGGCCCACTGACCGGTAGTACGCTGCTCACGGTTCGCGGACGAAATCTAGACGCCGGCAGTCTCGTGACCATAGCGGTGACCGTGGGTGACGGTGCGCCGGTGCCGTGTGAATTGGTCGCACGGCACAGCAATCGCATCTTGTGCCTGACTGGGCCGTCAAAGAGGCCTGCGACCGGCGCCGTCAGCGTGGTGTTCGACAAGACGCTGCGCGTCCAGAACGATACGGCAGGTGTACCGCTCGCGTTCATCTACGCCGCTGAGCCCGTCCTGGCTGCCGGTCAACAGTTAGAAGGCATCGCGTCCGGCGGCATTGCTATGCCAGTCCGCGGAACCGGTTTCGCCTGCGTCAGTGACGCAACGATGTATGTGGACCGCGGCGGCGTCCGCCGAGTCGCCGACGGTCACTGCCACCCGGTCAACGACACGTACATGATATGTGGTACTCCGAAACTGGACGGACCGACAGCCGGCGCCTTGCCGGAACGGTTACGTTTCGGGTTCCACGTTTGGCACGCCGACGGTCATGTTTCCGACATGCCACCGCCGCCGGACACCGACGGGTATATGGCGCACGCTGACCCTGTGTTAGAGGACTTTGTCGTGTTGCCCACTGGCAGGTCCATGCTGATCAACGGACCGGATCTTGGGCACGGTTATGAGGCCGCTGAAGTTATGGTTGTTCAGCTCTCGAAGAACCTGACGGCGGCCGCCTGCAATGTGACCGCTGTCACCCCACGCCACATCGTGTGCGAGTCGGACTCGCTGGACGGTCTGAACGGCTTCCCCGTCATTGTCGTCACTATCGGTGACCAGTTGGCCTACACGGTTAACAGAAGAGTGAACAACGGTCAGCCCGAGTCGTTTAGACGACGTCTTACAATCATATTATCAATTCTCGTGTCAGTCACCTTCGTGTTATGCTATTTCAAGTCCAGATATTATATGAACATCGCAAACCGTGCAAATACTATATAATGTCGCGTATCATATTATTATAGGTACCTACTGTCTGTGCTATCGAGTATAACAATTTATTATTGTTATTACTTAATTAATACTATTTATTTAATTATTATTATTATTTTTTATTTGTTGTATCAGTTTATACTTTTGTATTTTAAATCATTTCAGTTGCTTAAAAGCAGTGTCTATCTCTATTTTATTCTATTATTGCATATATTTTTTTTTATGTTTAATTATTGTCTATTGGTAAGTACCAATACGGTATAGCTAGAAGTAGGTACCTATTAAAAGTATTTTAATTTCTAAAGTGACTATATTATATAAATATTATTATATTTATAGGTATAAAATATAATATATAATATAGTAATACTTCTAATTTTAGTATTACTTATATTTATGATTCATTTATTAGTAATCTTTTTGATTCATATTATCGTTAATGTTTATTTGTATACCCATTGGCTATTACCTACAGTCGAACTCGGATAACTCGAATACTTGAATAACTCAAACTTTTTGGACGGTCCCTTCATCTTAGAGTTAACCAAGTCTGACTGTGTTAGAGGTATTTTAATCTGACTAACTATTGAAGTCATATTAGATCATTAGTCAATATTGTTATGTTTGTCTTGTTTTCATTAACATTGATAAAAAACAAATAATTAACACATTACACTTATTTAGGATTAAGTTATTTTGTGTTTCATTTTATTGTATTTCTCATCATAGCACAAGTGGTGTATGATGACATAACAACATTTTACATATACATGACTCACATTACATTTTTTTAATCACATAAAAATACAGTGATGCCATTTATACAATATCCTCCTCTTTAAATGCCATTACAATATAAATAAATAAATAAACAAAAGTTTTAGTAATACAACAATATAAATAAATAAACATATTTTTTAATAATATAATAATTAATAGATACAGTTTTTAAGGAAGTGATGAATACTTTTGAATTCGGATAACCTATAGATAAATAATTATTACGATTATATTATTATCAATTTATTATTGTATGATCAGAATCTTCTAAGCTTTCAAATCATGTTTGTTTGAATATGGTCAGTTGCGTAAATTAATTCCTAGACTTATGGTATTTTTTAATTAGGTACTTAATTTCGGGAAAGTAATCAGGTAGCCACTTTTCTCGACAAAGATTATTCGATTCACTAAAGACACTGTTAACTACGTAATAAAATGTTATTCAAACCAGTTTTAGTAAAACAAATGGAAAGGTACCTATTGTAAAATGGGTAGTTCTAGTCAAACTATATATAGGTTTAATAATGTCTTTACAGGGATTGGCTATTTTACCCAACCAGTGTGAGTAAAATGGCCATTTTGTATTGTTTTTATACCTAACATTCACTTATTCAAATAAAAAAAAATTCAAAAAAATGTATGTAGCATATATTAAATTAATTATAAGTCGCATCTTATATGAAGTATATTATCTAAATATCTATATTATATTCATGCGTGAGAATCAGTGATGTTTTGCTGATACCTACTCGGTTGGTAGTATATTTAAATGATTCTTCAAATCTCATAAATTCGTAACGTCCGTCTACTCTTTGCATATTTTAAAGAAAGGATTTGTCACCACTCTACCCCCTAAATACCTGCTGAAATGAAAATTGATTTTAAATTCTACTTGTCTTGTTACTTATTTTAGGCAACGCTGTTTATTTGAAATCAAATGGAAAACCACAAAAAACTTAAAAAGGGAAAATTTCTATTTTGTCTGACAACACTAAATTTATGACAAATTTGTCATGACTAAATAGATAATCACATTTTCTCATTAATAATCGGATTGATTTCATCAAAATCACGATGTAGAGAAGATACATCTTCTCTACATCGTGATCAAAATGATGGACCGGTTTTTTCAAAGGGAATATGATTTATTTCCGGTTATTCAGTGGTATAACGAGCGGTAACCATGGTATCTGTGGTCACTTCTTTATAATTTTATCAATAACATTAAATCCACGTCTTATTGATATACTTCTTGCATGTACGCATCAATTTAATATGTCTGACCAAATGACCAATGACAAAACGTTACGATCAAACTATGTTTCCGGTTCCTGACATTCCATGATGACCTAACCTAACATTTTTCATCCGGTGTTCATTTCCTTATAATCGACAGTCGATTAAACATGTGAGTAGATATTATTTGTTGAAATAAGTATAAATATTATTTATATTAAATACCAATTCTAAAAAATTTTATTTTTTAAATATTTTATGAATAAATTTAAAATTACAATAAACAACATTTAAAAGGTAAATCAAAAATAATTTGTTTTTACATATTATTATCTAGTATCATTAAACATTCAATAGGTATAAACATTTTATAATTAGTGCCAGTAGGTGTACAGTTCATTTAATACATTAAATAATGCCCTTCGATCTATATTTATAAGTGCTGATAAGATAAAATATTAGTCTGATATATCTAAATTCTAAAGTGTAAGTTACCTACCATTAGCTTTCGTCTTTGGCTTATAGATAGATGTGCTATATATTTCTATTTACATTTATTTGGTTATTCATTTTTATATTAAGCAAATAAAAGTACTTTCTATAAAATTAGACGTAAGCCTATGTATTAAAAAAAAATAGATTAAAGATTTTTGTATTTAGAGTTTTTTTTTAAATGTTAAAAAAATGTTTTGGTAAAAATAAAATGATATGCACAGGGTTAGTGTCAGCTGGTATAGTGATGTGCAACATGACTCGCTTGTAGTACAGTGAATTGCCGATCTGGACTAAACGTAGATCCACCATAGATAGAATATTACACAGTTGAATAAGATATTATTACTACAAGGCTGCCTCGTAAGTAATATATTTAATCGAAGTAAAAAAAAAATGTTTAGTAGTTGATTCTTTCTTAATATAATTTTAATATTGTTTAATAAGATTAATGAAAATATCTTATTTATTAGTAAATATAATTTTTAAGTGATTTGAAATTAAATAATATATAATTATTAATGTTGGAAAGAGTGGTATTATTTCTTATAAAATATATGTATTAATTGATTTATAAATTAAATAAATACCTATTTATTATTAGGTATTTGATGGATAAAATAAGATATTTGCTTGTTTAATACATTTTAATATAATTGACTTTTTTTATTTAGTTACACAATATGGAATATCTAACTATAAAATTATTAAATGCATTTTTCTTATGAATTTTTTTAATCCATGTTATTTACCTACCTACACCTAATGTGAATGTCGAAAAAAAAATATATTGTCATTTTTTATATTCAGTCTTAAGAATTTAAGTCAGTTATAACTATTATTCTTTTTTTGTACATGTTATGCGATTCAGCTATTCTATATTCAATATTTTTATTTTTTAGTATTTGCAATGACAAAGCCAAGTTAAATAGATAATATCTAAATGAATATGATTCTTTAATCGTAGTATGACTAAATAGTGATAATAATTAATAATAATTAGGTAATAGGTCTGTTCATTGGTAATAAAATTTGTTATTATTTATTTTTTTTAGATAAAATAGTATAATGTGTTTAAGTGAATAAATTTAATCAACTATTTTATACTTTTTTTTTCTTTGTTTAACCGACAGCAGAGGACGCTCTGTTAGAAAAATACTACTCCTCTGCTGCCATCGTTTATTGATGGATAAAATGGATAAATACACACAAATTATAACTTTCAATATACATAAAATGATTAAATAGCATCTGGCCATTGCAGAATGTCCTGCGTCACCTTACAAAATAAATATTTTATATCTAGCGAATTACATAATATTAGATAATATTATTATCTAGTATGTAATTTAGACTTTTATGTTTGTTATCACTTATGACTTTAGAAAAAAAAAACATTTATTAAACCAATATTGAAGTGTTTATAAAACACTTATTAAATGTTTAAATCAGTTGTTAAATAAACATGCTAAATTAAATACAAAATATTGGTACAGTTAACTCTCAATAATTCATGGAATAGACTAATAGAGTGGCATGACAACCCTGAGTATAAGTGAATGCCGCAGTTAATCTGCAAAATACACATTGAAACAAAAATGCTATTATTTTTATTATTAAAAAAAATTATGTTATATAATATTAAATAATATTTAAAGAAAATTAGATAAGTATGCACATTGTATTTTTATTTAAACGTTCATATGATATACATATGCGTAACATTTACATATATTTTTATACAAATACATAGTATATTGTACATAGGTACATTTTTTTTAGAACTATACTAAAAAATTAAAGGCTATGGATAATCCGCCCACAGATAATTGAAAATTTACTGTATTAATATTTAAAATTTAAATAATTTCAAAAATACTAAAATAATTTTGGTATTTACCTATATATTTTTTTTAATTGTATTTTTATGTTTTAATTAAGTATATTTAATATGTCTCAATTCAGTGCATTATTTTGAAATATGTACTTACAAAGGAAGTTTACCTAGTATTCTTATTGATTGTATTTTGACCAAATATTTGTATAATTTAATAATTATTGCACTAAAATTATTATATCTATATTTACTATACTTTATTCAAGTTAAGAAACATAGTTGGCAGCTGACTTGTACGCAGGGGCGTGACAATACTATACCTACAGCAGTTATACAGATAATTTACTTGATGGAAGGGACAAACAGGTGTTGCCTGACTGTGGCTCGCTGAAAACTGGTCGCTGCCGAGCTGTCTGCTGTTGCTTTTTTAACTTAAAATTAATTTAAAATACTATTAATTTTACTAAATAATAAAAATAAATTATTGATTGAAGATGTTTAGTGATAGGTAATCAATTTTTTTTTTATTACAGTTTACCTTTCCGATTCACTAACATTTTTGGTTATTACATATAATTTCTAATACATTGGTTAAGTACAAGCGGAATAAACATGAGAATGTTAAGACCAGAAGAACAAATTCATATCATTGATAATGAAGTAACTGTTGAAGAAATCATAAAGGATATAGTTAGAACAAACGTAATTATTACATACTTTGTTATATTGTGATGATACACTAAATTGTATTTAATTTTATTATGATTATTGTTATTATTTTTTGTAGGTCATGTCAGATCCATTTTATATATTTGATATTGGTGATCTTGTGAATAAAGCAATAATTTGGCAGCAAAAATTACCGCGTGTAAAACCTTTTTATGGTGAGTTTGAATGAATATTTAATTTATTTATATTTTCATATTTAATCTTTAAGATAATATTAGTTATAGATACCGTAAAGAAAATGTCAGTGGTACCTAATACAGTAAAAAAAATAATATTTATACTTATATATTTTGACTAACAATAATAAATTCAGTTAAAAATAATGTGAAGAGTGAACAAAAGTATTTTATGTTAATATGTATAGTACATTTGTTTTAATTTATTTAATTTTCATTAGAATTTCCCAAAAATGATGTGTCTAAAGATTCAATACAATTTACCTCCTGTAATTCAAATAAAATGTTGTTACAAAAAATATTATTGAACTATTTGTGTTGTTCTAGTGTCTTTATATAGCAGCCATATTGTATTTTGTAGTTAAATTAATTAATAACTATTTAACTATGTAGATAGAAATTTAGAATTAAATTTATTTTTATTTTTTGATTAACAGCTACTGCCATAGGTATCTAACTATACGAAATTCTATACTCAGTGCCACGAGAGAAGTAACCCGTGTCCCGACCAAATCATGGTCGAATCTGCCCACCCCCTACCTATTTTACATGTCGATGTTGCACGATCACGACCGTCAATGGTTGCCAATGTTATATAGTAATACTATTAGTATGTAAAATGTTGTAAAGTGTGGGAAACGGGGTCTTGAAACGGTCTCTGCCATTAGTCTGCATGCGCGTAGCGGGTTACTTCTCTCGTGGCACGGAGTATATGCATTAAATACTTCCATAGTTGTATGTATTGAATATATCTTAATTTGGATTCTTCATAGATTCAATATATAAACGAGTTAGGAAAGCTCACACTAAATGTGCTAAATTCCTAGTTTCTAAACGCATTATAATACATAGCAATAAACTACAGTTCCAAAAACCATTAATAATTTGGTAATCTTAAAATATCTTAATGCAAACAATTGTAACTGTGTAAAGTTACTACGAACAATAGTGAATAAAGAAGTTTCTTATTATCTACAATTGTAATTATATGTACTGGTAACTAACGGAAGGACAGACACACTTATGTTTAGAATAAAGATTAAACTAGAATTAAGAATTTTGTGTTGTATTTTAATGCAAGGTTCTTTACAAGTTTCATTAATGGAAGTTCAAAAATATTAAAGATGCATACGCACGATTATTTTTTATATGCAATTAAAGTTCAAATTTTTACAAAATTTCTAAAATGTTCAAACTATTTTGCAGTTAGATATTCATAAAAGTTTTTTTTTCATACCTAACATTAGAAATTTAATAGAAGATTCTCCACAAATTGTTCACCTTAAACAAATAAAAAATAGTATTAAAAACCCATGAATTCATCAGGTGAATGAAATATTTTTTGTAGTCCATTAATTTATTGATTATTTTCTAAACCAAAGTCATGTTTTTCATCAATTGATTTCAGTAACTTCATAACATCATTTATTGAGTGATCAGTATGTATGTTAGATGAAGAACTTGTTGTTGTTTTGATCGGCATGTCGATATTTGTATACTTGCATTCAAAATACCATGTGTTATATAAAACTAATTAAAATATGCATAAGAACATAAACATAATCATAGGCGTACACATGGAGGGGGGGCAGGTGTGCCGCGGCCCCTGGCATTTTCTTTAATAAATATATAGATATCTATACTATACTAAATAACGAACATTTTTACATTTTACATGAAAAAATTGAAGCCAGTTTTAATATTATAGTAGGTATAGATATATGTGAATAAATGTAATAAAGTTATTAATTGATCAGTTATCATCGACCTAATGATTTATTATTATTACAGAATACTCTACTGTCCACTATATTAGCTAGTGGACTATTTTTTTTTTATCACAGAGTATCTATCAACTAGGTACTTTATTTATATATTTACGTTATTTCATGATTGTGACTTGTAGATAACATTATATATTTATATGCCACATAGACATAGGTTAGTTAAAATAGTAATTACAAATAACCAATATTTTAGACCTAAAAACTGAATATTCTTATTACCTACATTAAACTTTTACATATTATACCTATCTAGTAAATAAAATACTATTATAATGAGTGAAAAGAAGATAGTATAGCAGAAGAATAATCATTAAGGTCATCAAAGTTCACACTTTTTTAAAAGTTGAATTTTGTCCAGAGTGAAATGGGGTGACTTTGTACACGTACCTATTAGATTTCATTAAAAACCAATGTTATAATTGCAATGATTAACTTCGGATAATATAGATATTAAAAAAAAAAATGTAATAAATTGAAATAAAAAACCCCATACATTATCCGCAAATACAACATATTTATTTAATATTCTAAAAAAATAATTCTTTACTTTTCTATAAACATGTCAACTTAAAATTTATTTTTTACTTATTTGTTTTTACTTATTGTGTTGTCATTTATTTTATAACTAACACCATCAACGACATTTTAAATACCATTATGATTATAATTTTAATATACGGACGACCTCCTATATTGTTAACATATGATTTGGGTATAGTTAATGTGTTGTCCGAAGTCATCCCACGTTTAGTAATAATTAAAATGGTTTAATACTACAGTGTGAGATCAAGTAACTTAACAATTTGCACATATACCAATTAACACAGACAAGTTAACGAGTATAGGTTACCAAAAACCGCAATCAAATATTTCTATTTGTTGTTATCCTACAGTAGTCAATGTTGTTCTGTAATTTAAAAATACAAAAACATAATATTTTGTATTTACCTCCATAACATAATATACTCTGACACCATTATGTCATCAATAAATATTATCTTCTATGTAGGTTATAATAGATATTAACCTGGAGTATCAGTTTTCAACTTTTATTAAATGTTCATTCTAAAATTATAAGATAACTAAAACAACATGGCGTTGTCCAAATTCACTCCACATGTCCGAGGTCACCCCTTTTTACGGTAGTCATTAGTACAAACATTTTTGGTTCAGACATTTATAAGGCCCCCCTGTGGACAAAGTCTGCGCACGCCTATAAACATAATATTATAAATATAAAATTAATTTTAATTTTGTTATTATTTAAATTTTAAATTAAAATTATATTCTAGTTATTTGTGTGTAAAATTAATTAAAAAATACATTTCAGCTGTAAAATGCAACGACAGTTCCCTCGTACTAGAAATTTTGTCAGCGTTTGGAACAAATTTTGATTGCGCTTCCAAAGTAAGGATATTTAAAAAATAAATAAATTTAACTCTAATATTAATTCAAGGATATTAATTAAATTATTTCAATAAGGTCGAGATAAAAAAAGTTTTGGACTTGGGAGTGAATCCATCACGTTTAATATTTGCTAATCCAGCAAAAATGGCTTCACATATAAAATATGCCATGAGCAAATGCGTTGATCTGACAACATTTGATAATAAACTGGAACTGTACAAAATTAAGTCATTACATCCATCTTGCAAGTAAGTTACAAATAACTAACTCAAGACACAACGTTAATATTTTGTTTCTTTTATAGCTTGGTTATACGAATTCGTTGTGATGCAACTGAAGCACAGTGCCCCCTTGGTATCAAATATGGGTGTGATCCTTTAACCGAAGCACCATCATTAATGGCATTGGCTCGTGATTTAGGTTTGTCTGTAGTTGGAGTAAGCTTTCATGTTGGTTCAGGATGCAATGAACCAGCTGCTTTTCAAAGAGCAATTGCTGCTTCAGCAGGTATTTTCCAACTTGCTCAGGAGTTAGGTTTTATGAATATGTACTTGTTGAACATTGGTGGAGGATTTCCTGGAAATAAAAACACTTCATTGGACAAAGTATGCACCTTGTTAAAAAAGCAATTTGTGTTTTTTGTTTAAAATTAAACTTCAACCATTTATTTTAGATTGCAAATATAGTGAATGATGCACTTGATGAATGGTTCCCTCCAAATAATGGAGTGACTATCATAGCAGAACCTGGTAGATATTTTGTGGCTTCAGCATTTACACTCGCTACAAAAATCCATTCTATTAAAAAACGTTCAAATAATGAAAGTCATATTATGTATTTCATTAACGATGGAGTGTATGGTTCTTTCAATAGTATTCTTTATGATCACTCGGTTATTGTGCCTAAATCTTTATATGTGAGTTGGGTAACATTTAATTGATTATTGTTTGGTTTATGATAAGCTTATTTTAACATTACTACCTACAGGATTATTCGAGAAGTCGTCCAATTTGTGAGAGTTCCATCTGGGGACCTACTTGTGATGGTTTAGATAAAGTAGTTGATTTTGTGAACATGCCACTGCTGAAAATGGACGATTGGATTACTTTTGAAAACATGGGAGCTTATACAATACCTATAGCTTGCACATTTAATGGATTCCCGCTTCCCAAGGTCTTTGCTGTCGCTAATCAAAGAATTTGGTTAGTTTCTATGTTATAGTCTTATAATAAAAGTCATAATATTTGATTATTTTTAATCTGATCATATAATTATTTCTTTAGGAATAAGTTGAAAAATGTAATGGATATATCTGAAGACATTTTCACAACCGTGTCTATTGTTGCAACTATCAAAATGATACAATCAGAATCTATTGAAGATGATGCATGTGATGAAAACAATTTTAAATATACTCAATAATATACATGTTTCCTCACTTATAGAATTATTTTTTTTTTTTTGCCTAAAATATACATTTTTAATTGTATAATTTAAATTATTGAGCCTCCATTTTAATGTGTTTACAATTAGACATATTATCATTGGTTATGTTAGAACCAACTAAATTGAGAAAAAATTCCGTTTCCTTTAATTATGATTATTTTTTTTATATTTCTAAGGACATAATAATCTTACATAAATTACACTATATAATACATAAGTACATTATTAAATCATATTGTGTTATTGATAGATAGTTGCAATCTTGTTAATATGCATTATATACAGTATACATCTAATTATACTAGTTAAACAGTCTAACAATGTTTAATATGTTACAGATAAAAATGTTAATAAAAACAATAAAGGAAATGAAACAATTATCTTCTCCGCAAGCTTTAAATTTTATTTGTATTTGTTATTCAAATGCAATAAATATTATTATTAATTAATTATTATGATTATCAATTATCTACCTAAAATTGTAAGTACATTATATTGGGAAAAAAGGTTATGAACTTTATGTTCCAAAAACATTGAAATTTAAACCAATGCACATAATATAAGGCCAAACTCTAAAAAAAAAATGACCGCTGATACCTGACATTTTTACAGGATATTTATATTAGCATTTTTTATACACCATGCCTCTTTTAAAATATTTTGATTTACTTTGAGCTGTTTAGGGACATTTTCAGTTTCCAATATTTTTAGTTTTTTATTCTATAAATATTAATGAAATTTTATTCGTTGGGTACAAAAGCTTGAAAATTTAATAGAAATTAGAAGGCTCCTAATATATTGTTACAATAGCAGTTGAAAAATATTATACCTACTTAATAATATCATACGCTGTCTGACCGTCTTCGCTCAGAATCGTTTTTCTTATACAGTGGTATTTTATCATTGAATTCAAATTTAACACCATCCACTACAGTGACCCACTTGTAACCTATTGTACAGCAGAGCGACATCCTTTTACCCACCTTTTTTTCGTTTTTTTTTCTATAATTGTCAGTAAAATGTTATTTTTTGGGTAAAAAAACGTGAAAATTTAATACAAGGGTTGCATGCAGTTAAAAAATATTAAAAATAGATAGTCACAATTTTTTTTTTAAGCATTTAAAATTTGAATTTTGACAAAATGTATCAAATTTAAAATTTAATAGTTATTAACTAATTACAATGTAGTGAGTACTGAGTATCTAGCTGACGTGTGTATAATAAACAGTGTTAGAATTTCTATAGCACTTTAAATTAATTGTATAAATAAGTACTACAATATATAACCTTAAACATTTCTGAATAACAATTATTTAAATTCATTATTATGCAATAAAAACTAAAAAATAGTAGGTACGATACTATATTTAGAATTTTTATAAGTTAATAGACAATAGTGGATAGTGTTGATATAGTTGATACGTATTATTACTACCTAATTTTTTTGCTATTCAAATTGCATTGCCCTACTAAAAGATATTGAGTGTTCTCAACTAGCGATTAGACACTGTACTTATATGAATGCCGACTATAAACATTTTTAAATTTTGCCGCCAGGGCAAGTGCCCACTAAGCTCCCCGTTAAAATCCCATGTGCGTATAATCATTTGCAATAATCGGTGTTTATGTTTTTCGACATAAGCGGATAGATTAAATTATTGACAGATAAATAATAGGTAATAATTGTACTATCGCCCTATGAATAGTGAATGTTTTGATAAATTGTTTAGTGTATCTACGACAACCTCAATATACCTACACACAGACATTAAATGACAGCTATCTAAGTATCTAACTATTCTAACTACTTTAAAAGAACAGTTAAAATCTGCGGAAGAATGTCTAGTCGTATTAGTCGTAGGTTGTTGGCATTGTTCTCAGGCGATTCTCTCAGGTTTAAGCATCTAGCACGGGACAACGTTTTTAGAATAAAACAATACATTTACCGATTGATTAGCCTTTACTTGATCAAAAGGAACCAACACGTTATAGGTATTATATTATATTGAGACAAGCCCATTCCATTAAATCATAGTTATTCAAGGGCGTCCGCAGTTGCCCCTCCTTTGAATTTTACTGGATTGATTATCATATATTATTATTGATGATTTTAATGTTCTAAAAAAACTAAAAAAATGCCCTAACAGTAATTAGAATTATTTATTAAGAATTCAATGACTGAATAAGCTAGAGATAATTAATTTTTTGAAGCCAAACCGGCTCAATTGAATTTAAAAAAATTACTAATTACTATTAAAAAAAAACAGCGTTTATATATTTATTTAGATTTTTGGTTACAGTATAAACTACTTACGTGGACCCATATTTTTAACTTTTAACCCTTAGCTATACAATTAATTGTACATTTTATATATTTTTAACTGCAAAATAATTTTTAAATTGTCAATACGATAAATCTTATCAACATTTGTAGGTATCTTCTTAAAACGCTTATAAAAAAAAATCTTGCCTATGTATTTTTAATATTTTTAAATCGATATTATAGCAATGCGTGAGGATCCTTGTACAAAATGTTCAAGGATTTTGATTTTTGACCTAATAACATTTTATTGACATTTATAGAAAAAATAGATAAAAAAAGGTGGGTAAGTGGAAGTCGCTCTGCTGTACTGTAGGTTACAATAAGTGTAATGGATATTGGATTGTATAAATTTGAATTCAATTACTCTAGGTTTTTAATTTATAATTTCGTCCAAATTTGAACTTAAAATGAGTATAAAAATAAACTGTGGTTATGTATTTTTTAGATTTTTTGGTAACAGAATTAACTACTTACGTGGAATCTTGTTTTAAATTTTAAATCCTTAGATATAAAAAATGAACATTTAATATATTTTTAACTACAAAATAATTATTCAATTTTAAATTTGATACATTTTGTCAAAATTTGATCTTCAAATGCTTATAAAAAAAAAAATTATGCCTATGTATTTTTAATATTTTTCAACTCCTATTGTAACAATATGTGCTTTGCATTAAATTTTCACGTTTTTTTACCCATAACACAAAATTTTATTGATATTTATAGAAAAAAAAAACTAAAAAAATTGAAAACTGAGAATATCCGTAAACAGCTTAAAAAGAGTCGAATTATTTCAAAATGTCATCGTATATAGAAAATGCTAATATAAACATTCAGTGAAATTTTTAAGTATCTACAGTCATTCGTTTTTTAATAACAATGAAATAAGAAAATCCTCACATGAGAAATCGAGCGAATACCAAATGTTGTAAAATTATGAATTTCAAACGCTCATCAAAAATTAATTTGACTTTCTTGTAAACATTTTTTTTTTTGATAAAGGTAGATAATATTATGTGAAATCTTGTAATATTTTTTCAAATTTTAGATTTAAAAAGAAAAATTTTTACGAATTTTTAACTCAAAATAATTTGCTAATTTTCGTGATTTTTATTTTTTACATAATATTTTGTCAATTTTTGAACTTTAAATGCTATAAAAAAAAACCGTGACTAAGGATTTTTAATATTTTTCAAATGTCAGTGTAACAATATAGTAGCAGGAGCCATGTATTACATTTTCAAGTATTTTTACTGAACAAATAAAGTTTTATTGACATTCATAGAAAAAAAAAACTAATAAACTTGAAAACTTTTTACTGACCATAATTTCAAAAAAAAACTAATTAAACTCGAAATTTGCTTATGCCAATTAATAGCTAAAAAAAAAGTAGGAATATTCAGTGCTAATGTCATGTATCTAAGGTAATTTTTTTTAGAGTTACCCATACTAAAAAACAAAATCAATTTAATCAAAAATTGGTTTTGAGTAAAAATCTCAGTTTTTCCTTATTGTTGTTTGTTTTTCCTGACGCTTTTGAAAAATATCGGGAATTTCGACACCCAAAAGTACAAAATAGATTCACTTTCCTATCAGAAAAGATGCTGTGGAAGAAAATCAAAGCTTTTTTATTGTCTCAAAAGTGTTGATTTGATGATGTATTATATTGTTTGTTGAAATACGACTGTAAATAAAAAAAATTATTTGGTATTCAGAAATAAAATACAAAGAAAAAGTTTTTTGAAAGTATTTTAAATACAAGTATTCGAATACAAGACTGGATGCTGGACTCACACAGCAGCTGTACCCGAAAAGGTGCAGCACATACCACCTTAGGTAGTGACGTACCACGACAAAATAGGTATTATGCATAATTATATATTTATATGACAGATATAAAATATAAATGTATTGTTAAGATCTATTTTGTCTGGCACCCAATATAATTGACGTAGGTAACTACGTAATTCGTAGCGCACTTGACTGGTGAGCCGCGATAACTATGAGTACGGCTTAAAGCCGCCACGTCGCGTCGTACGACAAACCAGGAAATATCATAAAACGTAATATTACAGAACATTTAATATGAGGAATAAAACAGTTTCACTCCCATCATGGTCTGCCGTATTATTCTGCCCGCACAACGGGACACGTCATGCCGCCTCCGCCTCCGAATGCCGATAACATGACTATATGAGTATTGAGTATATGACGGAGTGCGGACTACAACGGACCAGACCATTAGACAGAGTCAGTTCGGGTGCAAGTGGTGTTGTACAACCGGACGTGCGTCAGTGACGCACGGCACCGTTGCGGTATCGCGCGAAACGTTCCGCACCATACGACGGCCGACCGAAAACCTTGGATATTTTTTCATTTCCGTGTCGAATGATAATAATAATTGCCCACTTCCTCTTTTGTAGTTTTGCACATTCTCTCACTCTAACTCACTGATAACGATACGCGTTTCTCCGTAGCCCAGACTAGTACAGACACAATACATAATAATAATAATAGTAATAATAATAACGAAAAATAATAATACCTAATAATTATTAATTTCTCGCGACGATGTTGATGTGTAAATGAAACGGTGCGGGCCGTGCTCGAGTCGTCGCCGATCGAATTTTCTCCGATTTCGTTGTTTTCACAGTTCGCGTTGGCGGTCCTCGCGTAAAATCGCCACCATGGTAGTCTGGTGTTCAGGTAACTGTAGCTGAGTGTAGAAAGTGCGACACGAACAACTTTTGTGTCGACTCCTTTGGCGGCCGATCGACGACCGACGTTACATCTCGCCGTGTCGTCGGACGATATAATGTATATGCCGGGCCAGTGACGCCGGTCCGGTGACCGTCACTAGCCGTGATCCATCGCTCGGTACCCGTAACTATTGATGTGTTTGCACGTCATGATGTCATCGAGCACGAACCGAATGATACAGCCTAGGAACCTGGCTTCGATATTGATGAAATTACATGGTGCATTTGCTGAAGCCATTACATCACCAAAAGCGTCCATCGATAAGCGCACGCTAGAGAAGACATGGAAACTGATGGACAAGGTTGTGAAACTGTGTCAACATTCCAAGATGAACCTGAAGAACTCACCACCGTTTATACTCGATATACTACCAGACACCTATCAGCGGCTCAGGTTCATTTATACACAGTATGAGAATGACCTTTCTGAGCTGTACAACAATGAGCATTTCAATGTTTTCATTTTGAATGTGATACGAAAATGCAAACAAGCCATCAAATTATTCAAAGAAGGCAAGGAGAAAATGTATGATGAAAATTCACATTATAGGAGAAATTTGACCAAATTGAGTTTAGTGTTCAGCCATATGCTCAGTGAGCTCAAAGCATTATTTCCAAATCATAGATTTGCTGGTGATAAATTTAGGATAACCAAAAGTGATGCTGCAGAATTTTGGAGATCTAACTTTGGAATGAGGTAAGATATTAATTCTCTATATAACTTTTGAATAACGGTAATGATATTAATCTATAATCACCTACCTATATTGATTTAACAATAAGATAAATGCACCAATTTCTAGTGTTTAAAACTTCAAATACTTGTATTAATGTCTAAGAAGTATTTTAAATATTTTTTTAATGCCAGGTTTTAAAATAAAAATAATAATTTACTTTCTGAAACTAAGCATTTTAATTTTAATAAAGCCATATTACCTACGTACCTACCTATACCTACTAGGTACCTATATTTTTATTCTAAATTTTAAATTTCTTTACAGAAGAAAGTGTTGTTGATTTATTACCCTTGACAAATAACTATAATAGTCAACCTCGTAGTCAACATTTAATTTAAAAATCAAAAATTTATTTGTTATACCTACTATTTATTTATTTATCTGACAAGACTGAAAACAAAATGTAGTAGGTAGAGAGGTACTAATATTAGTTGTTAAAACTTAAAATTCAGCTATGTATATAGGAATGTTTAGCTTGTTTAGTATGTCTTCAACAAGTATGTTACTGTTTTCTTGCCTAAATAGTTAGTTAGGTATCAAATATGAATATCTCATACATTTTGCATTATATCAATAGCTTGTCATGTTAGTAAAATAGACCTTCTACTAGTAGAAATAGTAGGACTATGTGTTAGTATAATAGAATGTATCTATGTCATATAATTATTATACATAAAAATCATATAATACATAGGTAAGTATAATAGGTATACAACCTATTATTTGTATCTAGATTATCATAAAATTATTTTTTGGTTAAAATAGGTAAACAGCTGATTTCTTATGTGATAGGTACCTACCAAGTGTTGTATGGTCAGTTTTAATCGGTTTTAATTTTACAAAATCTGAGATACCAAGACAACGACATCGATTTACTACCTAATAATTTTAGTATTCAATGTATGTTAATAATTATTAAATACTATTTACTAATTCAGGTAAATTAATAAATTAATATTCCACTGGAGTATAGAATAAAATAAATAGATCAGTCAAAATCGACTATTGTAGATTGATGTTGATGTATAATACCTACCTATGTTATTTTCCTAAAGAATTAATAAAAAATAATTGTGATTTCACTCAAATAACATGCATTTTATTATTAGTGCTCATTGTTAATGTTTATTATTGTTATAAGATAATATTTATAATTTTTGTCCAAAATAATAGGTATTATTAGGTGTTTGAAATGATAAAGAAAATGTTTTTAAATAAAATAAAATGTCTATAACACGACTATATTAATGAAATCACCGAACAAATCACTTAGAACTATTCACAGCTTTATAAATGAAAAATAATTCATGTGATGATGGTTTTTTTGAATCTTGGGAAATCATTTTGAGAAATGAGTGAAACATAAATTAAATTATTTTTGCAAATGCTTAAGTTATTGACTTTAAAATTTATCCGGATTAGCAAAAATGAGTTACCTACTAAATTACTAAAATATCTTCACAACCAGAATAAGGGATTCTTGGTAGGTAGGTATATTACATTAATGATAGAATATAAAGCTAAGGACTTTTTCCTAAGATTTTTCAAGCTGAATACTATGTCCAGTTCTGTTGCTATCTCAGATTAACAGAGCATATTCAAGTTAAGATTAAAGAGTAAGGTATAAAGACATGGTGAGTGGATCATGGAATTTGGAGCAGTTTTTTTTTTTATTACCTATACCAAAAAGAGAAAGCTTTATTTTTGAAAAGTAATATGTGTGAATTGACCAATAGTTTGAAATTAAATAATATACTTGAATCTTTCAAAGGAATTATTAAGATAATAATAAGGATAATAAGGAATAATCAAGATTCAAGAGTTTTAATGATGGTGTATTTTTAAAAATTTTTTTTTTGTGTCTATCATCACCGTTTGAGGCAGTAACACTGTTTTGATTTTCTCAACAGTATCTTGTTTGATAGGACAGTGAATCTTGTTGGTGCATTCGGGAGGTAAACATTTTTATTATCCCAGTAGTTTTCAAAAACGCTGTGAAAAACAAAAGAAAAATTAAGAAACAAAAGAATTTTCACGCAAAATCGATTTTGGTTTTTAATGTAACTCTAAAACAAATGACCGTACATACATGAAATTTTCACTTTATGTTTGCATAACATTTTCTATACATCATACTATTTTTAAAATATTTTGACTTGTTTTGAGCTGTTTACGGACATTTTCAGTTTCCTTTTTTTAAGTTTTTTTTCTTTTAAATGTCAATAAAATTATTCATTGGGTCAAAAATCTTTAAAACTTAATAAAATGCTCCAAATATATAAAAATATTAAAAATACATAGGCATATTTTTTTTATAAGCATTTAAAGTGCAAATATTCACATAATTTATCAAAGTTAGAAATTAAATATGTTTTTGTAGTTAAAAATGCATAAAAGGTTCAACGCTTATAGTTATGGATTGAAAATTTAAAACAAGGTTCCACGTAAATAGTTTATTCTATACCTAACTAAAAAATATAAAAACAGTTTTTGTATAGTTATTTCATGGTCAAATTTGGACGAAATATTTAAATGAAGAAATATGATTTTAGTTTTGTTATAAGTATTTAAAAAATAAAATTATTCTTTTACTTGTGGGCACTTGAAACTTCTAAAGTATATTATTATACATAATATAATATGATAATAAACAAATAATAATAAATTATTAGGACTTGTTTTTTGAAAAAAAAATCCGTTTTATGTTATTTACAATTAAAACTTTATACAAGTTTTGCGTTTGTCGTTATTCAGAATTAAAACGTTATAAAAGTTTTGTGTCAATCATTATTTAAAATAGTGTTAATACCTATTAAATTTATTAAGAATAACTAGTGCGGGCAGGTAATGGCCAGGACACAGAATATAATATAATCAATTCTAATGTCCGTATGCATTGAATAAATATTACTACGAAATCAATAATATAACTTAAAAAAATGTATTCTAAATTATTTAGTTTTGTGATAGTTTTTGTTCAATGAAATTCTATAAATTATGTTTTGCGATATTTTTTGTTTAATGATATTATATATTATATTTTGTTAATCGTTATGTTTTGTTTTGAGGTATTTAATTATTTTTGATTATCGCTTTCCGTTATAATTACGTTTATAAATTTTAAACGTTTTTTGTCGAATATAACATTATTATGTTTGTAAGCCTTGAACTAATAATTCAATGTCTACCGTAGAAATAATAAGTAAGAACAATATAAATATAATATAAAATATCCTAGGCTGTCAAACTGTCTCTGCTCAAAATCAATTTTTGTATACAATGATATTATATCATTGAATTCAAATTTAATACCATCCATTACAGTGACCCACTTGTATACCAGAGCAACACCCACTTTTTATATTTGTATCACTAATTAATTAATAATAATAAAATAACATGATTATATGATTTTTACTTTGACTAGAATAATACCCAATATGGTAGGTCACATACTTAACGAATACCATTGTGGGATGAAACTAGAAACTAGTGATTTATTTCCTTTTTTATGATTGGGATAAGTGAATTTCCAGAGGGATGGGAAGGATTCATTATTTAGAGAATCTTTTAAAAAATTTAATATAAAGATATTTATTACTCAAATATATCTATACTCTATTCACGTTGAGAAGGCTACAAGGCTAAGCGGCCGACTAATGCGCATGGGTGTGGGTCTCGTAGCTCACTTTTGTCCTAATTAATTGTGCTTATCATTCTAGTTATTTAAGTAGGGAGATCGGTTGGGCTTGACCTGTCGGCCACCGACGAAAACTGGTCGCTGCTTGGGTCGTTTCTAAACGTAATTAGAGTTTAGGTTTACCGTTCCTACAACAGTTTAAGATACCTATATATTTAAGTATATTTTAAATTGAGGTTCCTATTCTAAAAAACCTACCAATATAGACTTTATTTTTATCTAAGTTTCCCATCCGCATGTCAATCCATTGATGAATTCATTGGGTTAAGCCTTGGTGAAGGTATTTATAAATATAGGTATATTTTTTCTTTATTTATATAATGCTAATCCAAATTCAATAGTGTTTGTTTTTAATATTTGAAATAGCACCGGAATTAATTATTGTTGGTCAATAAAATGTATTTTCTCAAAATTATTTTTAAATTTATTATGCAAATTGAAGTTACAAAGAGGATGCCAGAATTTGGCCATCTACCCAATATGGGATATTAGAACATATCTACTTTAATCAGTTAATTATTAATACTATGTTACTTATAAAAGTATAAAAATATATTCTTATATTTATTACTATATGATAAAACTGAGGATAAAACAAATAACTTTAGAATATAAATTGTGTGTAAACTCCAGAACATATTTGGATTTTAGTAATTGGTAGTATACTTTTTAATTTACGTTTTTTGAGGTATTGCTACTAAAAAAAAATACAATTATTATGAACCATTTTAATATTATGAAAAAATATTAATGAAAATAAATTTCAAAGCTGTTAAATAATAGTTAAAACTTCTGTTTAGTTCTAGTCTACTGATATATACCTAAACTACTACGGTTTTCATGAGAAATTAAAAAAAAATCTTTATGTATAACCTTATTTGATTTATAAGCATTTGTAGTAACTAATATTTTTAAGAGTTAATGTTGTACCTAATGTTTTAGATCCACAATTAAAAATGTTATTGTAATAATCAATGTTACACATGCAAATAATAGTTTGTTTTATTGTATGCAATAATTGACTGATTTGGTTTGTCTTTAAATATGTCATATATATATATATATAATACGCTACATTTAACTAATTAATTTTAAAAAAATGTATGTACACAAAGCATTAAAAAACTAATGCAATATATTTTGTCAAGTCGAAACGATAATAAATGTTGAGTTTTGTTTTTATCTTAAGTATTTCTGTTTTTGTAAGCTTTGTATTTTTTTATTATATATTAGTACATACTTACAATATATTATTATGTTTAGATTGTCTAATGTATTAGCCTATCTTTACATTAATATTATAAATAAAAGGAAATCATTGTGATGTAACTTATTTATAAATTATCATAATTAATTTTTTTTTTTTTATAGCACTGTAGTTCCTTGGAAACTATTTCGTAGTGCCCTTCATGACGTCCATCCAATTGTCAGTGGATTGGAAGCAATGGCGCTCAAATCAACAATAGATTTAACATGTAATGATTACATATCAAATTTCGAGTTTGATGTTTTTACCAGGTAAGTTAATAAATTAGTTAATCTACATATTATATTCATATATTTTTAAAGTTTACAATTAAAAAATTTTAATATTGTTTAGATTGTTTCAACCTTGGCCAACTTTATTGAGAAATTGGAAGATATTAGCTGTTACGCATCCAGGATATGTCGCATTTTTAACATACGATGAAGTTAAAGCTCGTCTAGAAAAATTTATCACCCGACCAGGGAGGTTTGTAATTTTATATGTAACATTTTTAATACTTTTAATTAATTTTATCTACAGATAAACCTGATTATTCTGATTGTTAATGCTTAGTTTGATACTTAATAGTTAATACTTATAATAATAAGATAAAATAACACAACACTACAAAGTATACATTGATACTTAAATAAATAAATCATGTAATGTAATTAGGTGTTAATGTTTCACACTTTACTGAGTATCAGTACCTTGAGAATAATTGGTTCTTTGTATTAATTTCAAAAAATCAAATCAATTGTTATATCCATACATCTCAACAAAAAAATTAAATTTTAAATTGTTTTAAGAAAACGTTTATATTCATAAGTCTCTCTTACAGACCTTCTAGAATTAATAACCTATTTACTTCCAAAACTGTAAGAAATAAGTACCAGGTTTATATGCAGCAGTTAATTCGCATTGATTAAATGCGAATTAAATTAATGAGCATTAGAGAGCGGGTTTATATGCACCTAAAATATCAAAATTAGAGATCGGGTAAAATTTTAAGTTAATGCAAATGTTTTATAGTCCATGTTTTATACTTTGTATTCCATGACCAAAACAATTATAAAATTTTTTTTTTAAATTCCCGCGAAAAAATTAATTCGCATTAAAGCGTTAACATGCATTTCTTAATCCCAGAGTAAGAGCTAATTCAATCAGATGAATCAAATTAAATAATAAATGAGCATTAGTTTAATGCGAATTAAAAATGCGTTTATATGCACCCAACTCCCGGATTAACTGCTGCATATAAACGTGGTAAAGAAGAATAAAAAAAATTAGATATATCAGTTGCTTAGTTTTAAATTTGAACAAAAATACTATACACAATTAGTCATTAGTAGGGACCGGATTTATATGCACAAAAAATCCTCAAAATATGCTTCTAATAATTCTGTAATATGTTATAAAATATGTATTAATTTTAAATATGTACTTAAATATGCACTTAAAATGTTGTTTAAAAATATGTAAGTTGAGCAATTGTGCTATGGTTTGCTTTTTCCAAAGCCTCGGAATGAAGTAAAAATGTCTGACTTGGTCGATCTATTTCTAATGTACCGACAATTAAATTTGTTACATATCGTCCCTCACAATCGGTAGTTTCGTCGATTGAAATACAGATATTATGATCCCCAATTGAACTTCTTATGTTTTTCATAGTTTCAGAGTAGCATTTGTTCACATAATTCGTTCGTAAGGTCGACTCATCTGGTATGTGTCGTTTAATATATTTTTCTTGGAAAGCGCGAAGAGATTGATTTTATAATTTACATAAAGGAATATTTGCAGAAATAAAAGCTTGGCAAATATCTTCATTAAAGTTATCCACGTTCGTATTAGAAATGAAAGTTTTTATTTATTAAATGTGTTTCTTTGAGTTTTAAATTTTTCTTGTGTTTATCACGTGATAAATGTTGGTCTACCAAAAACTTTGTAGTCGCGTTAACTGGAATTTCACAAATATTGCAATACAAAATTGAACCATCGGTTTTAAAAATATCTTTATGATCGTTTACGTATGTCTGTAAACGACTCCTAATTTGAGTTTTTACTTTAGGCATTTTAAAGTTCCGAATTAAAATTATCATCAAACGCAAGACACGGACTGACATCGAAAACTGACCGTCTAACACTAGAATTCTATTATATGAGCAACGATATAGCAACTATATATATATATATGTTACATATGACTTTATGATGTATGTAATCTTATCTTTGGAAATAACGACCGGTGTCAATTTTATCGATATAATGTGTCTGTGAACGTGAAAATACGACGAAAAACGAATATATGTGTTATAAATAATAATATGCACTTTAAAACTACAAATATGCATTCAATATGTATTTAATAGGTAAAAACGTTGAAATATGTAAAATATGCAAAATAAAATCTGTGTTATTTTAATAAGAGTGATTTAAATCGGGGACAATTTTCATCAGATTTCAAAAAGCTTATTCCAATACATATATGCATTTACATATAAATCCGGTCCCTAGTCATTAGTATTATTAAAAACAGTACATAATTTTAATGGTATAATAGTGTAAAATAATTATCTATATTTCCCTACATAAGTATGTACCTAGTTTAAAAGTTATTAATTTATTAATAAAATGTATTATATTTGTTTGTTATTAGTTATGTATTCCGTCTAAGCTGCACACGGCTAGGGCAGTGGGCTATTGGTTACGTGACAACAGAGGGTGAAATATTACAGACCATTCCTCAAAATAAATCTTTATGTCAAGCATTATTAGATGGTGCACGTGAAGGATTGTAAGTATATTTTTACAGAAGAAAAAATTATGTTTTTAATTAATTACAGCATAAATTATGTTTTGTATCAATAACTTTATAAGCTTATATGTTTTTTTTATGACATTAAAATTTGACTCTAATATCTTTAATTTAAAATATTATTTGTATGATATTTTCAAATGATTATCTGAAGTTTTACATCAAAAATAAAAATGTTCGTTCAATCCCACACAAAATATGTAAAATAAATTATGACCTTTTATTATTACTGTTTTGATAAATACTATGCAAAATACGGTTCGGTAACCATAATTACTTTATTATTATGGTTTTAAAGATATTCATGCATTGTGTCTAAAAATTATTCTCATTTTAAGTATAGATGATATGCATCTATAGTACAACTTTTTTGGGAATTTTTATACTTGTATTGTTAAAAATTTGAGTTCGTAAGAAAACCATGTATTAACCTAACCAATGTTCTGATTTTCTTCAGTTATCTCTATCCGGATGGACAAAAAGGAAATCCAGATCTATCAAATGCAGTTGAACAAAGTCCGGAAAATCATATCAGAGTTACTCACGAGCAATACGAAATGTACTGTGAAATGGGATCCACTTTCCAGATATGTAAAATATGTACAGAAAACGACAAGGATGTTCGTATCGAGCCATGCGGTCATCTTTTATGCACACCGTGTTTAAACTCTTGGATGGTAAGTCGGCATGTACACTGTACAGTGCTTTATATCTAAATTCAATCAATTTGCATTAATAGTATTATTGTGGTTACGTTAGTATAATGGTTGTACTTTTTTTTTCTATCAGGAATCCGATGGCCAAGGTTGTCCATATTGTCGGGCCGAGATCAAAGGTACTGAACATGTTGTAGTGGACCCATTTGACCCGAAGAGAGTAAAATATAAAAGTGTTCCCATCATGCCCATCGTAGTCCAACATTCTGAAGATGAAGAAGATGATGAAGATGACGAGTTGGTAAAATAACACACAGTGTCGTCGTCATCGGCGACATATTTCCAGAAAGGAAAGTAATAATAGTAATAAATAATAATTAAAGAAAAAGGTCGTTAAGACTATTTTACTGTGATATCACTCTGTAGACATTTTTCAATATGTCTGCATTGAATATTTCGATTTAAATATAGCGTAACAAAATTCCCATTGGCAATTTTTTTTTTCATATGTGATAACTGATATGTCAAATATATTATTCAAATAAAATGTGATAGAAAATAAGAAGAGTAAAATATATATTATATTAATTATATTTTTTAATTAATTCAATGACAGTAGGATATAATGCAATTGAGTATAGTGATTACATTTTAAGATACAATGTGATTGTGTGTTTTTTTATATTAATTACAATATATATATAATATTTGCCCTATATTATTTTTTGAACCCTTTGATTTGAAATCAATTTTCAATTATTTGATTGTTATTTTTGTTAACTGCCAAGTATTAAAATGATTTATTCTTTTTGTTTAAATGTACTATATGGACACGTCTTATGGTAATGGTACATTATAAAAATCATAAAAATTAAAGAGAAATTTGCAATATACACAGCAATACTAATATATTTTTATTCTTTCAGTATAAACATACTATTTTTTTATTTTAATTGTAATTTTTCATATATGATTTAAGTATTTAAAAAGATGGCTGTATAATGTGACAATCGGTTGCTGACCATATTATTTGCTTAGATGTATTTTATCCTTACTAGAGCGTAGATAGTACTTATTGCACTTGTAACAGATCTAGTTTAAAATAAATACTTCAGCCGCTCGATAAGATTTTTAATCATTGGGTTCATGATGGATTTATGTAACAATTGTATTATTATTATTCATTGGTTTTATATGTTTAGAAGTTGATTTCTAGTCTCCAAGCAATCTAGTCTAATTAAGAATTTGTATTTTTCCTTTCTCCTATGTATGTATATATAGGTATAATAGGTATATATAATATATATGCATATCTCTTAACTCTAAAACATTAAACCTTAAACATTTCTCGCGTAGTGATATTTTCTAATTTTTTTATTACATACACTTATATGTATTTGTAATTTGTATTATACTATTGTTTCATTATTGTTTAAGTGTTGTACATTTTACCAATAATTATTAAGATTTGGTTGAAATCAACACACACTTTTCTGATAATGTGATGATATTATATAATGTTTAGTAGCTATATGTTTTCTAGAATTAAATTTGTCTTGTGATCGATAATTTCTTTATCTTAATGTTTATTATTTTTAATTAAGTTAATCAAAATCTTTGTCGATATAACACTTTTTACGTATCATTTTGTTATAAGAAAGGTCACCTAATATTTCTATAACAATCATCTATTTTATTCTACTATACATGGTATCCAATATTTTCACGGTTTTTTTTAAACGTCTTTCAGTAAATTTGATTTTTACTCATTTTCTTTACACATATTGTATACTACATAACTTTTATACAAATATTTCAACTTTGACCAAATGTACATGTTATTGTATTAACATACACCTATAATATATGTATATAATATTAATGGTCTGTTTACATTTGAACTATAGCAATGATATACATTAAATATTCAAAATATTGTGTAATATTTATCATTTAGATTTTAAACACTTATAAAGGCAATAAGATGTACGACAATTATTATTAACTATTTATTTGTGAACAAACTAAAGTAACCTTTATTTTAGGGGCCTTAAATATTATTGTAATGTTACGAATACAGGGTAATGTAGTCTGCAAGAATTAATTTCTAGAGATGAATTCCAATATTATTATTATTAGTTGTAGAACAATATTTGTTGATTATGATATTTTTTATTACCCATAGAGGCCAATTGACAATTATTTTTATTATTATTATTTTATTATTATTTTTTATTGTATGTCAAAAAAAAAACATGTGTGATTTCATAATGTAACGATCTTTGAGCTTGAGTAAAATAAGTAAAATAAATCGGTGTACGTCAAAATAAACCACATAATTTGTGTAAGTTGTAAATTATAAGCAATACGTATATATATACTGTATTTTAGTATTTATGTACTTTATTCATATTCACTTTAGTTTGTACTGCTATCATAATTTTTGTAACATATTATATATTTTTTTTATTTGTAAATAAACCAAATAGCTAATTATTATATGTGTAATTATTGTATAAGACAATTTCGTAATTGTTGTGTTGTGTTTTGAATTAATCAGTTCAATATACCTCTTCCTGTCTATAGCAGCAGTGGCTCAACCAGGACTTTTTCGAGGGGTGAGGGTGGGGTATCCAAAAACTATATTTACTTCTGTTTTTCCATTCCTTTCCTGAGTATATTATACATTATATTTACATTTTATTGCTTAATAAACACAATTATTTAATATATAAAATTGATATCGTATCAATACATTTTTATGAAAATGTCAGGAAATCTTTATAAAATAAAAATAAACACTAGTTATGACATTAGCTAAGTTATGGTTGGGGGGGGGGGGCTGGACCCAAGGTTTACACTTTACATCTATTAGGTATTTAAATTTCATATATTTCAATAAATATACCTACATTCACTGAATTAGTCATTACTAATTACTAAACGATTAATATGATGTATTGTTGCAGATATTTATATAAATAGAATTTGACTATGAAAAATATGACAATAAAATTATTGATTGAACTTAATCATACTCTTTGTTTAATTTTGTTAATCTTTATTTTTATTAATTAAGTACCTGTGAACTATTATATTATGTTGATAAATTCAAGGAATACCTATGCCTACTTATATTTATTGAAATGCATTAATTTTAAATCATAGATGATTCTTATACATTTTAGTTCCACTTAACATGACAATATTGACAACCCAGCTATAAGCTTATATATCTTAAACATTAAAATGTTTGGCTATTTCTTTACTGCGGTAAAACTATGTCGCAGTGGTGCTGGAGTTTGGATTCGGGATACTGATGAGTTGCAATAATAATATTAATTAAAATATTATATTATTATAATACAATATTTTAATTCGGAACGTAGGTGACTGGCTGTACCTATACCTATATTATAATATGCTCAATGAAAACACGGATAAACGTTTTGTATAATATAACATATAATATGCTTTGATCTATAATTTATGATACGTTTCTACTGAGAAAATTGAACAGTGAACATTGAAATTATATTTTAATGATTTATAATAAAATAATAACGACCGCGGACGATAACTATTATACGGCGGCGGTCGAGAAACAATTGCGCGTAAGTAACAAAACACAACAAAAAATAATATTATATTTCCGGGCCAATCAAACACAAAACACTATTATCAGACGCCTCCTCCGCCGCCGAGCTCCTCTTCGTACTGTTTGCGGAAACAGTCTCCCACTGGGAAGAAGTCCCAACACCGTTGCTGGTACATGTTCCACACATACGTTTCTTGACCGGTATATTCTGTGTCCGGTTTGTTGATCAGATGCATTAGGAAAAACCTGGAAACGACGTGACACGGCGATAAGCGAATTTTCGACGTACAAAAGCGGGAGAAAAAAAATGCGGTTTTCACGGTCAGGCCACATAATATATTATCATGAACCCTCCAAATTTCCGGGAAACCGGTGCAAGGGATGCAAAGGGAACATTTAGTAAAATTCATCTGACCTGACCTAATAACGGACCCTGTTTAAACCGCTGTGGAGGGTCGAAATAATATGCATTGTCTGTGGTCACGGGCACGTGCATATACTCACATGTAGTTGGCGAGGTTGTGTTCTTCTTGTACGTGCGTGTCGAAACCGTGAGGCACTTTGTCGAAATAATCTTTGCCGATGCCGCAAATGAAACAATTGGACTCCATGTCCTCCTTGACACTTTCCAGTTGGTCACGCAGCTCTCCGAACGCGTCAATGATCAAACCTTTAACACGAGTATGTAGGTGATAATATGTATACTGTATGTCTGTATATAGTAAATTTGCACTGAGTGCTGTTAACTGAGTATTCGAGTAGGTATAATATTATAATATGCTATTAAATCGTTAAATTGTTTCAACGACGTGTTCCCATGACGTGATGGATTGATCCTACTTATAAGTTGTAATCTTAGTCCCTAACTTCTAAGTAGGTACCAATTTCCGGACATAAATCACAATTGGGAATGATTTCGTTCTTATTATTGTAATTGTATATCATCTTATAACAAAACGGGCCGTAGGTAGCCCAAAGTACACAGCAGAATAAGTATATTTACAAGAAAAATATGAATTTAAATATTATAAATAGAAATAAAACGACGGGTCCCGGGGTCCTCATTAGCAGTACGCATCATCCTGAACATCGGTGATTTAAGAAGATTATAGAGCATTACCTATTTTTATCTCTCAGTCCAATGCAGGTACCGAGTGAGGTAAATAATGTAAAATAGACCGCAAAACGCATTCACTAGATTTTTTTTCGTTATTTATTCATTATTCATTTATTCACACTACTATTTTGAAACACTAAATGGCGTACGCGGCCGTACCTTGAATGATGGCCAACAGTATAATGATGACGAAGAAAAAGAACGTGATGTCGAACATTATCCTGTAAACTTCGTAGTCGTCGCCGTCGGGTGATCCGATTTCGTCTCCGATACCACCACCGGCCCTCACACCTTTGTACAGGTGGAACACGAAACACTAAAACAAAAAAAAAGCCATGCACGAACCGATGATAATTAATATGCGTTTGTTTGCGTAGGTATACGCTGCATAGCTAGAGTACTATATTAGGTATTATCGTCGATTCGACGTAAATTTTATAAGTAGGTAGGTGTACTTACCGTCAACATGTCGTGACATTTCTTATCCACTTCGTCGTCTTCTTCCTGGACGTAGAACTTCCTGAAGAAGTTAAATGCAATGACCGTGTATATGTATACAATGATCGTCAAGAGCAAGACGGTCAATACCAGCTGTGACAGTGTAAATAAATAATAATTTAGAAGACTATAACAATACGCGACTGACGGGACGAAAGACACGGAGCTGATGACCTGCAGCCATATATGTAAATATAATTATTTCAGGTGTCTATGCTTACCTGTTTTCCGTTATGAGTTACGGACTGTAAGATAGTTCTCAGCGTTTTGAAGCCAACGGCCACGTCCAGTAGATGAGCGGCAAAGAAGAAATTGTTAAAGTTGCCCAGAATCGAAAATGTGAAATACCACAGACTGTACAGGAATGCCTGTAACAAAAATGTCCGTTAGAATATTCCCACCAAAATATTTTAAGCAGCTAAAAATTAATATAACAAATTTAGTTCGAATTGTTACGACGTACGTTGTCTGTTATGGTGACCCCAGCTTTCCAAACTTGATATCTCCAGTCGATATTAATAACGCTGAAACGAGAACACGGCATTTTAATTTTATATTTTCAATTGTTTAAAAAATGCCACGTAATATTGTTTTATGTCTTGGTGCTCTACCTGTTATAAATTATATTTAAAGGTTTCGGTTTCAGACAAATTTCTTTCCGTGATACTATGTAAAGAACACATAACACAAACAAGTTGTTTTTCGTTTAAAGTACGCTCAATTATTCATTGAATCATTTTTGAGGGAGGGGCTCAATAAAAGCAGCGTGATGTGGCCAGTCACCGGATCGGCCACATTAAAATTATATTTTCGTTAATTTTCATTTGAAGTGTATTTTTGTACCAATAGAACATAACAAAGGCAAAAATAGAACATAAGAACCAGAAGTTTATTAGGTATCTAGAAATTCGCTAGACTAAACCGGCGTGAAAAATAATGCACCGGGATGTTTGGACAATATTATTCACATGGTTCATTATCCCGGTGCGGGATAATTTTAAACAAGTCTAGTTAAGCGAATTTGTAGTTTGTTTACTTCCTTTTTTAATATTTAAAACTATCTGAATATTTTTTGAGATAATATAGCTATAATACATTGTGTTCCACGATAAACTTTTGCAGCTGCTAAGATTTAAACCAGGATAATTGTTAGTTGAAAAGCTCAATGTGTAAGTAATTGTAAATTAATTTTTCGAATTTATAAATCCTTTGATATGAAAAACTGGCCAAAATTAACTAGGGGGCTAACTTCACTCTAAATCTCCCACTTTTACCAAATTACACCGGAGAAATTGTAAGTTGTACCTAAAGCTTAATTTGTAAGTTTTTCGGAGGTAAGTTGTGAACGAAATAAACGTCGTGTATGAGCTGTGTAAGTTATACTTTAGCTCCAAGAAACTTACAAATTCCATAAACCAACTTACAATTACTAACAAATTAAGCTAAGTAACTTACAATTTGTCTGTCAAAATTTTGAAAAATTAGGGGGCCAATGTGAAGACAGGGAGTGGGGCACTATGTTAATTTTGGTCATTTATTCAAACAGATAAACTTACAAATTCAAAGGCAAATTATTGTGAAGCGAATCACTTTTAGACACCTTGGTTAATATAGGCAATTGTACAATCTGTACGCCATTGAGAAATTATTTAAATTCTGAATAAGAATTAAATTCTAAAATCATTTTTTTTGTATGCATTTGGTACTCACAAAATCGTTTTAAATACTAGTTTTGACTACCATAATTTAATATTAAAAACTAATAAGCAAATGGTTATTTTAAGAAATACAATTTGTGTGCTAGGTGCCGTAGGTACTGCAGTGTACCAAATACCACCTATACCCTTTCGAATATCATAATTTATACTAAGTATACTAGCTGACACTGCAGTGACATATTTCAGGGGGGGTGCAATAGGGGCATTTCCCCCACCCCTTATCACCGAGACTTGTTTTTTTTTACTGTTTTGTGAACGCTGTAATTATAAGTTAAATTCCATTTTTATGAGATTTTCGTATTTTGCCCCCACCCCCCCTGAAATATTATCTCAAATATTACTGGGCTGACTGCAATCAATTTTTTTTACTTCCGCAAAGTTTGTTTGTTTTTATTTTACTATTCTACTGGTGCTAACTATAACTGTGGATATATAATTACATATTAAATATCCCAACGGTTTAATACTGGTGAAAATCAGATATATCTTTCTCAGATTCTACTTACAAATTTATTAAGCCGGTCCGTTCTTCATTTTCCTGAGTGCTAAACGATGTCTTCTCCATGCCCAACAAATTGCTTATGGAATCAAAATCGTACGTCTCGCTATACTTTTGACGAACTTTTTTCTTCGCAAACTTGTCCCAATAATTCACCGGAAACGATCTAATGACAATAAAATAAGTAATAATACCGTACAGGGCGAACACCTTTAGTATGTATGTATGTATGTATGTATGTAGGTATGTATGTATGTATGTATGTATGTATGTATGTATGTTGTATGTATGTATGTATGTATGTATGTATGTATGTATGTATGTAAGTCTGTCTGTATGTCGGTACACATAGGTCATATGTGCGAATAGGGGGGGGGGCTTTAGGGTCTAAGCCCTACTAAAAATATCGATAGCCCCCCAAACATTTCCTACATTTTGTTTTAAGCTTATTCAATATTATCAAAGTAAGGCTTTAGCCTCCACAAATCCCAAACGCTATTTGCACCTATGATATTTAGCCTATGTCATAGACACTGATACACTTTCACCGTGTATGAAGGACTATTACGGACGTCACACGAAAATATCGCAATAGGTACATACTTAGCGGAAATCACCAACTTGTCCCAATGCGATTTTATGTCATCGTCTTCCGGCTGTTCAACAATGTACAGACCGTCGAATTCTAATCTCCTGGCGATTTCCTTTTCCCGTTTGAATATGGCCAATGGAACTTTCAGATGGTAATATGCTATCAACATGGCCAACGATGCTAGAGAGTGGAGCAAAGCCGCAAGCCGCATAACGTGTGCCATGTAAAAGAAGTCCTCGTTGACGTGCACAAGTTCCAATACTCCTTCGTCGTCAGCTATTTCGGTGCTATTTGAGTCGTCCATGTCGTCATTGCTGATGCCAGCCGAACCCAGTGCGAACTCTTTGACGTCCCCGTCGTCAGATAAATCATCGGCCAGAGTTGTCACCTGTGTCGAAATGAAACGAAAATAGATTTTTTTTCCTTTGAAAACAACCGATCTGACATTAAAATATAATAGACAGTATCTTGTAAGTACCTTGTAAAACAACAGTATGAAATTAATGCAGAAAGCTAATACTAGTGCGACGTATTTTAAATTATAAAAGTTTCTTGCCAAAAAACTCAATGCACGGTGCGTGTATGCGTTGATATCGATCTAAAATACGGAAAAACAAATTATTGGCATTGTGAAGTAATATAAGATAAAATATTAATCTTACGATCGCGTTAAAATTGTTTTAAGTTAAGTAAGTTCCTCATGGTGGTAAAATTAGTGTGGGGGTAAGGGTGATATTATATATTCCCATGAAGTTTTTTTTAAATATTTAGAATAGTATGTGTAGGTTATTAGGTTACTAGTAGGTACCTATTATTGATATTTTTATAAAGAAACTAATATAAATAACAATAATAATAATAACTTATTTTAAATAAAAATGATGTGATAAAATATATTTAAATATCTATCCAAAATTTTTGATATCAAAATAATTTTTTCTTTCGATTACAAAAAATATTGAACTCTGGTAGAGTCGCACAGAGGTACCTTATGGCTTATTTATTAAATATGATTTAAGCTAAATGGAGATATTTGTATTAATGAAATAAGACGAATAAACTATATCTAACTTTTTAGGTTTTTTCTAATTACTTTTATAGTTAAATTAAAAATATAATAATTAAAATGTTAATTTACAACTTTAATATCTATAACTTCTATAATTATGATGTTATTCTATAATCGTCACGATAACTTGGCTACAATAGTAGTTTATCACGAGGCTGCAGATATAACCCCAGTCTCCAAGTGAAGTACCTATTAGATAAACTACAGGGAAAATAATGAATTTGCTAATTTATGTACAGTTGTTACCTATCTATCAATTCATTTTTAGTTTATGTTTTTAATTAATTCATTGATCTATAATCTTTAAATTATGTTTTTAATTATCAAAGTGTATATAAAAAATTAGCCTCATCCCAACCGGACAAAACCAAATTAGCCTCACGGCCTAGTTTTGATCAATGGGAAGTTTTATACGCCAGTTGATATAGTATAGATACCGTAGAAAATGCACTAGGATTTTCGACAGAGTTCTTTTGTTTGATTTCTGCTTCTACTGCTGCCATAACGGCCTGTTGTTGAGCCAAAACTTCAGGGCCGGCAATAGAATCTTTTCTAGCCGACTCGCCTCTGTAAATCAAAACAAACAAACAGTTGTATAGAAATAAATTGAAATTCATTAAACAAACAAACTAAATAATTTTAGGTACTACAAAATTAAAAAATAATATTATGCACAGGTATAGGTACTAAGCAATTTGTTTCACATTTTTGTTGTAATAAATATTTGAAAAATTGCTTATGGATACTTGTGTTACAATAGTACCTAGTCTACAATTAATATTGAAAATAAAAAATAAAAATTTAGCTAAATTATATGGGAAAAATCAAAATAGCCAATTTGTTGATCTAATTTTTAGAAAAATGTTGATGGTTAAAACGTTTATCTAAGTCATATAGGTAGTTTGTATTTTTAAAATTTATTTAAAATATCATATTTTTTGGAGTTAATTAATTTGAAACATAATAACTTTTTTCAATATTTTTAAAGTATAATATTGAAACACGTGGAGCCACTAATATACTATAATTACAATTAAGAAATATATAGAGATGGCACTCAGTTTACTGGTTGTTCAGAAAAAATGTTTAAATCATTTCTCGGGGATGTAAAAGATACGTATACACATAGCTTACACACTATTAATTAAAAAATTGGTAAAGTATAGAAATACTGGATCACAAAAGTATGACAATTCTCATTTGTATATACCATATCATTAAACCTACAAAAATTACGGTAAATAAAATATTTACAATGGATAGCACGTTGTACGAGTGCTAAATAATATTAGGTACTTTACTATGGACTCACACTAATAGATCAACAAACGACGCTTGTTGTTCCGAGCCATCCACGCCATCTTCTTTTTCGTGGTTTTCCGCCGATGTTTCGTCTTTATCGTCACCAACAGAGTTTGATTTTAAATGTTTTGAATCAGGAGAACCAGAATTTTTTCTCCTACGATAAAATTATATACATTTATTGTTAAACTAATAGGTATACAAAACGAAAACGTGCACAGGCGGAAATTCATTAAAATTTCAGGAGGGGGGGGGGTCAACATTATTAACATCAATGTTAGCGGGGGGAGGGCTTCGATCCTACAAAATAAAAATATGAGGGGGTTTGACGGGCCTTTTTGGGGGATGGGTTAAGCCTCTCAAACCCCTTCCCCCATCGATTTCCGCCAATAAAAATGTGACTAGATGAATACACACATATTATTGCCATCTGTAAGTGTTGACGGTGGTTCGTCCATTCCCGAAGATGGTAATGCAGGCAGCATTCTGAACGATCCGCTCTTTTCTTCTACAACTTCGACAGTTGTTTCTTCAGATTGCGTGCCACTCATTAATTGCATGAGAATACGAGATATATACCTGAATGTAAGTAATTATAATGTTATACATAATATTGGAAATTTGGAAAGTCAGTAGCACTGATCTAAAATGTTGTTTATTGCTGTTTTTTAAAACATAATATATTACCAATGGCCACCCTTTTACCATAATATTTTACAAGCAAACAAAAAATGATTTAATTTATTTTTGTTCTAATAAAGTGCTTTTTCAGTATTCAAAATTAGCTAAGTATTAATGATATTGAAAAAACTATTTTTTAAATCAGTTGAGTTTTGAATAAATAAGAATAATTTGTAGTTTAACAAATACAACAAATCGTAAAGTATTACGGTGAGATTAATTACCCTCTACCTATACCTATTATAGGTATTGAAATGTGTGAACACTATAATATTTTACAATTTATTATATTTCTGAAGTTGTATTCAAAATAGTTTTTACAAATACATTTTTAAAAATCGAAAGTATTTTTTTAAATGTTTTTGTTGTGTATTATGTAAAATAGTGACCATAGTTATATATGATAGGTACACTAAAATGTTCACATTAGATTTTGAATTAGGGCTACTGTCTTTAAAATTAATTAATATACTGTTGGTAGGTAAAATATCTATAATATAGGACATAAGGTACACGGGATTACAAAATAGTACAATCAATTATACTAAGGTATAACGCCGTGATCGTTTAATACATATTATTTCGTTATTCGTAATTCTGTTTGTTTTTATTGAAAAAAAATAGTTGTCATTCATTAAAATGTAATTAACGTAAATAATTAATCATAAACTACGTTGAAAATCGAGATTAAATATTAGGTTTATTAAAATTATTCGATATCAAAACAAATAATATTAAATTAATGGGAGAGCTTGCAATAAGAAATTTAATTAACGTGTTTGTATAATTATTTTTTTAAGATGACGCTATAGGCACTTCTGAATTTTATTGTCATCACTCATCATCTTACAAAATATGCGTATAATATAGAAAATCCGAGTGCAGAACTCATTTATTGTTGTTTAGTTTCAATATTATAGTGAAATGTTCTATTATCAATTTTAATGAAGGCATTTCGTTCGATTCTGTAGTTGATAGTTTGATTTTAAAATGTGTTATACGTAAAATAATATAATTTACATTTTAAAAATATAATCATAATTCATAACTTACTTAAAATTTAAATTTAAATAAAAGTCTTCAACATGACCTACGTTAAAATAAACGACAGAAAATAAATTCAGCCGAACAACAGTTTTCTATGTTGTGACTTGTGAGAATACTTGTGAAGAATAACTTGTGACAATACATGCAAGTATCCTTTTAATATTTTAATTAAATAATGTTACATAAAATATAACAAACCTTAATACGTAAACTCCACTATATCCAGTGTAGAATATTAAATAAAACCATAGTTTGAAAAATGAAGTGATCAATTCAATGACACTCATTTGTTGAATTTCATTGATTTTGTTTTTAATGTTTGTGGGCGACAACACGAAGAACAGTAGGTGGAATCCATATTTGATGGCCTGTATGCCTCTTCGAATGGGATCTTTTGCCGTCCTTAAAACACAGGTGAAAGTTGTTAATCAATAAAAGTACAAATATAGATTTTATAAATGGAAAATCTAGATAAGAAAAAAATTAGACGTTTTTGTATCATTCGGTTATAATTTTAAAAAAACTTTTTATTTCTAAATAGTTGTTAAAATCAATATTGTTTTAATTTTTTTTACATTCCATAATATAAATGTTATAGGTACTTATACTAAACAGTAAGTGGTAACATACTATTTGTATACTAAAGTATTAATTACGCCACTATACATAGTTCTACAATAGTACAAAACAACTACCTACTGTCTAACAAAAATGATACCAACTTTTATTTTATTTTAATATACATACCTACCTATACAAATAATATACAATCTTAAATCTACATTTTACATACAAAATATCACAGTACCTACATATACAACCTACACATGTTGTAGTGTTTTATTTCTCAATCTGGTACACATACATTTTTCTCTTTCCACCTTTTTCTCTGGAGAAAAAATTGTTTGGGACGCAATCAGTTTTTTAACAATAAATTTACTATCAATTTTTTTTTCAAATCGAATTAATTACCTATCAATTTTATTGTGAATGTGAACGTAAAATTTAAAGTTACCTACTTACCTATATAGCCTATAAAATAATATACGGCAACTGAGAAAATATTAGGTATTTGTCGGTTTATGCAACTACAACATGCGTTTTTAAACCATCTTACTTGTTCTCTTCGTCGTCTGCCATATATGTGTACGCTGTTTTTCTAGATTTTCCACCACCTATACCGGATCCATCATCAACTGCCATAAGACCACTGGCGTGTTGCATTTCAAATATAGCATCTTCGCAGAAATTAACAAATGCTTCTAATTTCTCTTTATCACCACCTTCAGTGACGATCGAATAAAAGAACGCACGTTTCGATTCCTAAATTACATTACGTAGGTACGTATATATTATATAAGTACGGTATATAAATATAGTGTGATAATTGTTACGAAACGAATTCAAATTCGCTAATTTTTTAACTCAAACTATATTATACCTACCCTAATTTGTGGTTTTAACCACTGTTCGATGTTTGATTCTTTAATTTCAAAGTACACCCGTTCTATGCGTTTACTTCCACCGAGAATTTCAATTCTTCCAAGGAATGGTTGGAAATAGTTCAAAACACTGCTAGCTGTTTCTAGGAATCTCGTTAATCTAAATAATTCACGAATCACAAAATGTAGTTAAAAAAATTCTTTGAACCAAAACTTAAACTAAAATGTATATTAGATATCGCGATACTATAGAAATTATTATAAATTACCTAGGTTCATTTGGCATGTGTTCCGATAGGTTAGTCAACAATACGGCAAGATTGAAACCAATTTCTTTGGATGGCTCGTGGAATTGATCTGTGAAGCCAATGTAATCAATTTTTCCATCGTGATTAGATTCACAACATTGTAACATAAATTCAATTTCCTCTCTGAAAATTGTAAAATGTATAAATGTTCATCGTGAAATAACTTTTTTATAATATTGATAAATTGTATTTATTTTTTTAAATGGCAAGACGTACGCAGTATAACTTTTTTGTTGTTCCATTTTTTCTTTAAAATCTTTTGGATGTACCCAACCATCGTTGTTGGGGTCAATTTCCTATAAAATATAACAAAGACTAGTAAGAAAAATATTATCGATGTAATTTGTTTTCGCACAATAGACGTCAGTAAGATCAACATCAACTACGTTAATCAGACCAAATAAAATCTATTATAATTGTATAGTTATAATTTTAATAATCAGTATTATATTGAGTTTTATTACATTACCGTAAAGCTTGCTGAGCTCGTTAAATCTTTAAGTTTCAGGAACATGTCAAAATATTTCAATATCAACTAGAGTTAAAAATAAAAGTATAATTAGTTATTTTGAATTCAACTTTTATACGAAAAATATGTACCTCGACATTTGACGCCGATTCTACTAAAGTGTCAACCATTTGTTTACCAATTGTTCCATTAACAACGTTACCTGTACAATTAACATTTGTTTTTATAGTTGAATAGATAAAATGTATGATAAGTAACACATAGAATTAATTAATTGATTCCATATTATACAACTTCAATGATTTTAATATGTACATATCTATCATATTATATTTATATCGTATATTCGTATCATAATCATAATATTATATTATATGTCATGAGAAATATGTATTTAGACATGTGTCTATGTACCTTATATCATTATAATACCTATTACCTATTCTCTCAGAATAGTCATCAAATCTGATATTGAAATATATTAATCAAAATTTTGTTTTAACAAAGTAATATCACAACAGAAGGCTATACCTATCTAGTCCAGTTTAACTCATTAATTTGCAAATTGTTATTAATTGTATTAATTGTTTAGAATATTTTGTATAATAGTATGTAATACAGTGCACATAGTTTTTGTATTTTATTTTTTCTTGACCATACAACATTTTTAGATCGGTAGATATAATAATAATTAGAGAAAACGGTAAAAATAACGCATGTCCTCATAATATGTTCCATTGTGAAGTTAATATTATAAAGTTATTTTAACATAATATACTTTAAGTACATATTAAATAACAAAATATTTTGTTAATTAAATAAGGTGTAAAGTTTAAGTTTTCTTTTAATAAAATACATTTTTATTAACCTAGTATTGGACTTCAGTCATAAAAACGAAATCTAACTTTCTTTCATTTCCGAATATAAGTACATATTATTATCCTATAAAGTAAATCAGACATGTGTTTTTTATCCTTTTTTTATTACCTTCTAACATAGACAGCATCATCGTAATCATATCTTTTTGTAAATTCAAAAGTTCTTTCAACAAATCTACTTGACTAGAATGTTTCGATAATTTATCCTGCATGTGCGAAAACAAAAACAAAAACCCTCCAACGGCATCCCATAACCTGGAATGAGCTAGGGCCTGTTGATTTTGAGTACACGGTCCTTGAATTACTTCAGATAGAGTATTAAAAACTTGGCTGGCGACACCGATTGCTTTGAAGAAATTTGCTTTTCCTGCTGGATCGATTAGCTCTTTGCTTGAATAATGCCAATAAAAATCCATTATAGATTCCTGAAATCATGACCGGTCATAGATTAGGTTAGCATTGATATTTATTTAAATTTTAATACGGATTTATACCTGAAGTCTAAGTAAATAATCCACCGTACAAATTACAACATTTACAGTCGTAGTATTTCCTGCTTGTGTTCTTAAATAATTTTGCCATTCTAAAAAAAACATTTTGTAAACATTTAAGAATAACTTAAAAAAAAAATAAAAAAAAATTATTTCATACCTAAATTATGGCCTTCGCAAGTTAATTGAATAAATCTGAATAGAGTACAAGTGAACTCGGCATCGTGCATATTTTTTTCACCAGCAGCGCCTTCCGATCCTACTCCCAATCCCTCAGCTTTGGTATTTCTTTCAAAAGCGTCCAAATCAAGAACGCTAAAAAATAAAAGTAAAACTCGTGAATGGATCATTATATAATTGTTTTTTTATTTCAAATAGTAGTACCTGCAAGAGTTCATTAAACCAGCAACTGAAGTAAAAAATCCAACATCTTTTTTTTCTTTTAAATGATTTAACATACCCTATTATAAAGTACTTTTATTATTAAACGTTAAATATTTAAGATAAATATTTTATATTTAAAAAATGTTTTTGTAATATCAACAATGTATGATAGTTAATGAACATATTATAATTGATAAGAAAAATTCATTATGATTCTCAATTATAATTACCATTTGAATTTCTAAATTACCACCACGGAGAACGGCGATTCCCAATTGAAGCGTTTTCATAACCATTTCGCTAGGTATACCTTTGCAGGCTGATATGTGCAACAAAACCATTTCTGCGACACCACGGTTGGCCAATCGAGCTTGGTGAAACAACAGTTTTTGTTTTTCCATTTCTTGTTCCTATGTGTAATATTATATTGAAGACATTAGATATTAGGTAGGTAACATTAAGTTAACAACACAATTAGTATAGCTTCTTTACATGGATAGAAGCGCCGCCTTCTTCTTCTCCGTTACCAGTTGAACCTTCTTCTTCGTTATTGCCTTCTTCTTCTTCTTCACCACAAGACCTACAGGGAAATTTTATATTATTCGACGTGATTAAGTAAAAAATATGTGTGATCAGTTAAAGCTGTGATAAAAATACTATTACACATTATTTGCTTAAAATTAAATTGAGTTTTAGACCATTTATTTTAAAGCAAATATAATTAATAAAATAAAACAATATCTGTACGGCTATACGAGATTTTTCTTTTCAGTAAAACGTGAAGCTAAACACATAAAATATATTATTTAACTTAAATCGTATATATAGGTATACATTTTAACATTGTAATGTTTATTATAATTTATAACGTTTAACTATCAATTATTATACTAATTTTGTAGTTCTACCAGACATGTCTTTAAATAGAACTACTACAAAATTATAAGTATACTTACTTAGCTAAAATATCCGCATAAGACATATAAAGAGGGTCCTCTTGTAAAGCACCGCTTCTCTCGGTCATGGCTCCTCGGCAAAAAGTAGTAACCATTTGATTTAGCGGATCTGCCATTCCTTCTTCTTCTTCCTTGTCACGTTTCTTAAGTTCCGCCTCTTCAAATGATTGCTAAAATAAAACGAATTATATTTTATAGTTTTGTGACATGTGATACCAAAATATATTGATTAGAACTGAAACTAACTGTGAGATCTTCAATCATGACTTCTTGTCCAATATTTTCATCTTGAAGCCAAAGTTCGTAAAATGAACGAACGAATATATTTACTGCACGGTGTCTAAAATGTTTAAATGACCAAAGTTGTATTTTAAAGGAATTTTAATAATTACAGTAGTTCAAGTAAGTTAACAGCATTATTAATTAGGTAATTATTTGTGAAATTGTATGAAGCAAATTTAATAAAAAAAAAAACATAATATATACATTCATATTTTATGATTTATTGATATTATTATTATTGTATACAGTAGATTCTTTATAACCCTGTATTGAAGAATTTTTCATCACCCTTGAAGTTTTCATTATGCTATAGGTGTAGACGTGTAGTATAAATATATATATGTATATATATCTTGATTATATCAAATTTGATCAAAACCTTAGATTTATACTAGGTTCATTTTGTGCTCCCGTTGATTTTTTGATTATTATGATAATCTACTGTATACCTGTTGTACATACATGCATATAGTATCAATTACGATTATAGTGCATCTATGAACTATAATATATCTATGATAGGTAATTAAAAAATAAACACACAAAATAATTTTGGTAAACCGAAGCTAATAATTAATAACTTACACAGCAGAGACATTGAGTATTTAATTAAAATCAAGCGAGTGTTAGAGGTACCTTTTTATGCAGTATATTGGAGTCATTCTAAGGCAGGCTATAGCGGCTCTTTTTCTGGCAACCGATAATATCGTTCTCCATCCCAGCCGATGCAATTGGTTATTATTGTGGGACAACTACATATTTCATACAATTTCAAAAAAATAAGGTTAGGTACACACACTTAGGTATATGATAAAACGACGTCACGGCTTAATATTTATTATTATAGTACCGTAGCCAGGATTATATTTAGAGGAGAAACGAAGTGGCATTTGAATTTATTTTAACTAGGTATCTAGGTACTATGTAATATACTAATATCTGTTCTACATGCATATAATACTGTAGTATAATTATAATGATATATTACATATATCCGATATGTTATACCGATATGTTATGTGAATTAAATTATAATATTATATAAATTCAGAATTTATATAATATTACAATGCTTATATTTGGGGTACCTATATATTATGAGGATACGTGCAACTGGCTACGACACTAGCTGATTGTTTATATCACTAGACATATAAGGATAATAATTGACAACACCAGGTAGGTAGTAGCTAATAGATATAGGTGAGTAGGTTTAGGTAGGTACCTTCAATAAAACAGTACAGCACATGACTAGAGGCAAAAAGACGTGACACATTTTAAATATAACATACGAGTACGCATCTTAACATACACTAATTTTATAAATATAATATATATATATAGGTAGGTAGTATTAATAATAATCAATAATCACTGTAAATGACATAGGACAGTATCCAAAGAATTAGTAAATTACTTAATATAAAATATATTTTTATATAATATACTTGTTTATTTGAACGGGCGATTAATTTATTAAGCTGCAAAGCAAACGAAAAAACCGATATTATTATTAATTGTGTACAAAAAATATAACACAAAATCATTATAATTAATTATAGGAAAGCTGTAAAAAAAATAGGCTCTATAAAATACACAACGGATGAATTATATAATATTAAAAGCCTCTAAAAGACCTGGTCAAAGCGTGGAGTGAGAGTTGTCGGAAACAAGCAATTACGGCTCTCTTACGTTGCGTCGATACAACTGATCGATAAATCGCCTTGCTTTGAAGCTGAGGATGATCAATCTAGCAAAACAAAAAAAAAACATACTAACTAGGTTATTGCGTTGAGCTACTTCACTTTGAATCTACCTAGACATCAGTTTATAGATTATAAAAATTAATTCGCAATTAAGTTTAACAAAATAAAATGCATAGACATGCGTGTATCTACATACATAATTAAATAATTTATTTTATTTAAGATTATACTATATCATATTATTAAAAGGAGATGAAAATGTTGAAAACTATCTTATATAGATACATTTGTCAATGGATATAAGTCATGTAACTATTAAGTTGTGTGCCTACTCTGTAACTAATACCTATTCGTTAGAGTAGGTTAACAATGTTAAATTATAATATTATATAATATGCCAATACTTACTAAATCTATGAATTAATGCGGTTAAATTATTATGAATTATAATTTAAGAGGATTCCACTCAGTTATTTTCTATCCTTGTCTAATACACGCACCTTGTAGAATTTAGACGTGTTCTTTTTCAAACATACTAATTGATGTAATGCAGCAATAAAAGTTCTAAAAACATGTTTGTATTTGTTGTAAAGTCTGCTTGAGATTGGCTTTCCCACATTTTTGATTTCTTAATTTAAACTTCTCCAAAAATTGAATTATGACAATTTTTTTATATAACATTTTTAGAATTTAGGGGATAACGGAGGGGATAATATTAAAAATGGGAAGACAATTTAAAGTAGATTTGACAAAAATTTAAATCTGTTTTTGGAACTTTTATCGCTGCATTAGATTAATTGGTATGTTTGGAAAGAACACGTCTAAAATCCTATGTCGTGCGTGTGTTAGACAAGGATAGAAAATCACCGGGTGGAATCCCCTTAATAAAAAAAAACAATTTTATCTAAGTATATTATGTGGATAATTAGTTTTAATTTTAATTTGCAAGTTTAAAAGTTTGTATATTGCTATTAATCACAACAGGGACTGGAACTGAACCTACAAGAACCGGAACCGGAACCGAAACCTTTATTTTAATAAATAAAGTAGGGTCCCGAACTGGAATTTTTAAATTAAATAGGTTATTTTAATTTTTAATTAAACCCACATTTTGAATACCTAGGTAGGTATTTAAAATTATTATACTTTTTAGTAACTAAATTATCTGGAACCGGCACTGAAATTATTTGGAACCTAACTGGAACAGTTATTTTATTTTTGGAGAATCAGTACCGGAACCAATACCGATAATTTCAAAAGGTTCCAGTCCCTGGATCACAATAATGTAATGATTATTGTATTTGATTATTAATTTATTCCAATATAATATTGTATTGTGTATTTATGTATAAAATTAAATATATGTATATATATATGTTAGCAAGTACATAATACATTCATACTGCATATAAATAGTATATTATATGATAAAAAGTAAAAATATGTAAAACTACACTTTGAATAAGGTAATTATATATTTATATGTTAAGATGCTATGTTGTATCAGGTTAGCAGATGATTGAGCCTCTATATTCTACAATGACTAACACTATTTAAATATTAAAATATTAATTTTAATTATTCTCTTTAATATCATCTGGCGAATGACAGCTGAATTTGAACATTACTCCAAATCTATACTACCTATTACAATAACACCGATAAACATTATATTCAAGTATTCATTTCATTACTGATTAAATGCAACAATTGCATGGCTTATATTATTATTACATAATACTTTAAAAAGTAATTTTCGTAACTGTAATTACTGTTCGTAAATCGTAATAGGTACAGCGAGTAAATACTGTATACTAAAAATCGTACTAATTCTACGATATTTGTTAGTGATTATTATTTGTTAGTATTTTTTTTTATCTCACCAAATTGTGTTGTATTCAACATTATAACCTGAGCAGTTATTTCAGTTAATATGAAAAATAATAAATGTGTATATGTACGGTAAATATTTGAGTGTGACTGGCAAATTTCTGACAAGAGACAAGCTCTATGATACCACTAAATGATGCTCAGTAAATTTAAAATTCATCTAAAATGGTGTGGATACCAAGTAGAAAAAAAAGAAATTGAGCCACAACAAACAAATACAGATAATTCATATGAATTTCGATAACTTTTTGCTCCTTTGATTCGTATTATATAGTTTAGATAGATTGAATAAAAATTAGGCTGAATTATATATAGAATAGTACATCATAAATATTATTATTGACAGACATTCTAAAATGAAGATTCTTTTAAAAAAAAGTTTTAAAATTTGACATCTTATCCCTCAACTTTTTAATTTTGTATCTGTTTCTGAAGTACCGACCTATACAAATGTTTAATATTTTCTGTCCAGCATGATAAAACGTAGTCTTTTGACTCTCTGATCTCTGGATAAACAGAGTATACAGTATACATAATATAAATAATATACACAAAATATAAATACTAAAAAGTAACGTTTAATATTCTTTAAATTTAATATTGTAGGTTGGTATTTGAAATTAAAGAATGAAAAAATAATTACTGTATTGCATTTACTCTTAATTTGGAACCCATAAATGTCACGCTTTGTTATGTTAAAATATGTCTATGAATAATATTTTTCAAATTACAACAATTTAACTAAATTTTTCATTTAAATAACCAATTTTATAAAAATGTACACTTTAAATTGTTATATAAAAAATAGTGTATAATATGTTTTTTGATATTTTAAGAATGGCGCAAGATTATCTTACGAGGAACCTTGTACTACATTGAAAAGTCTAAGCTAATTGAATTATAAATTTTTCACTAATAATTTGTACATTATCGTGATTCTGACAAAATTTGTCAAAATTTTATTTTAAATATGTTACCTATGTAGCTATTTTCGATATTCTTTAACCACTATAATCATAACTTACGACGAATCGTATTTTAGGACACATTTTTTTTATATACATTTATAAAAAATAACTAAAACAATTCAAACATTTCAAATGTTTGTTAACAGCTTAAAACTAATCTAAATATTTTAAATTCTCATATAATTTCTTAGTACGTATAAGATGGATAATAGTACACCTAATGTTTCAAGTTAGATACTAGTGTACTACGATTAATATTATTTGAATAATAACAAAATAATAAAACATATTTGAGAATAAATCGTTATTGATACGTTTAAGTATCCTATGTCATCAATATTTGAACTTTAATGGCTCTTAAAAATGAATACCTACGGCTTTACAATATATATATATTTTTAATTCTCATGAACTTTTAAATTTATGTTTTTTACGCCCATTGTTACCAAATAATAAATAAACTTGTATACATTTACAGCTAAAAAGTATCACATACGCATAACAAAGACTTAATATTAAAATGGTATGCACTTGCATGGTCTGATTAATTCAGCATAGCCTTCGTTTATCTTTATAAAAAAATTGGCCAAAACTTAAGAGGTTTATTTTTTAATAAAACTACATTAACTGTATAAGTATTTTAAATAATTGACAACGACATAATATCCAAAAATAAGGTAAGATATAAATATATTTTTTTTATCCTATTTAAAGTATGGGTAAAAAATAAAACCATTTATAAAATTATAAATTATTTTAAAAATAAACTATAGGTATTTTAAATGTTATTTAGGTGTATAATTTTTTTTTTCATAATCTAAGGCCGGGTCCCATAAAGAACAGCCTGTACATATTTTGTTACTGACTCTGTAATTTACCGGCCCTGTAAGGTTTTAATGATTGTGTAAACTATGCTAGTATTGAATAAAGAAATATTAAATTATTGATAACCGTGGTTACCAAATAAATTAGGCCATAAGAAGCTATGAGTTTTTCTTATCATAATAATAATTTTACCGATCTATAAGTAGTTATAGATGCAAGATCTTATCTGCAGTTTACAGGTCCGGTAGCCGATAATTTACAAAACCGGTAACTTTACCGAGCGTTCAAGCACAGATCTGTAAGTCGTTACAGAACGTTTATGCATCCCGGCCTAAGACTACAACTGCGTAACTAAGTGGAAAAGTTATAACGCATGTTTATCAAAACGTAATTTTAAATGAATATTTGTATGATTTACGATATTGGGTGTATATGTTAAACTCAATTTCAATTGTAAACAATATTGGGTAAAAATATAATTAACAATATTCAATTTAATATAAAAATTATTTGAGAAAAATATGCTAAATTAATTTCTATTGGTTCATTGGGATGTCTTTTTGAGAGAGAGAAAACTATTAAGAGTTCAATTTATTTCATTGGATAACCAGTTGACATTTTTAGCATGTAACATAATATCATGTAGTACGTATTAAAAAAATTATAATTGTACAAATTATATTATTTACCATGTGTAATCCATAAAGAACTTTAGCCATAGCGACAATTCTATCCGCAACCTCATCGACTTGTTGTGGTTTAATTTCAGTAGTTCCTTTTTTGCTTCCTAGCTTTGAGTATAAATAGTGTTGCCAGGACATTTCGTCAGCCGGATCCAATTTATCGGGTAATGTCAATTGAATTTTGACAAATTGTATCACGTCGTAGTCTGGCATTCTCTGGAATTGATTTAATCAAACAAACATAAGAATATTATTTGTTATTGTTCATTACTTATGTTTTTACTTTTAAAAATCTATCCTTGCAATGTTGAACTAATTCTTGTTCTCTTCCTGCGAACAAATTTAAACCAACTGGCAGTAATCGTTTAAGACAAGCAACCATCAATGATGCTTGAATTTCTTTTTCCTTGTCACGTTTCTTATCCCTATGTTTTTTCTTTTTCTATTGATGAAAAATAAACAAAGCTGAGTATAAGCTATACAAACGGATAAAAATAAAACGTTGAATCATACCTTTCCAGTTGATCCGCCTAACGATGTTTCTGATATAACAGCCGATCTCCGTGTAGCCGTTGGCATAATAAGTATCATGTTGTCAATTTCATTCGCAGAAATAAAGTTTTGTTCTTCCCGTAAAAAGTATTGAGATTTGGACCAAATGTTGAATATTTCAGATACGTGATTGTATAAATCTTCAGCATTTGATATGTTATTACGTAACCAGTGATTGCGTTGAAGATCCACGTATTTTATGAGGAGTGGGTAAAACGCATAAATATCCCTAACAACTAATTGCCAATCTTCTTGTATTTGAGCTTCGATCTAAAAAAAAAAATTCAAGGTATATAATAATCAATAAATAATAAAGGTCAGATTAGGTTAATAAAATACTTGGGACGTATCATCTGTAGACGATTTTATAAATCCTCTTAACGACTCTTCTTTATGGTACAACGTTTCTGTACGTTTTTTAACTCGTTCCGCAAGTGGTAAGAATGGATCTTTTAATAATTCTTCTGAAGAATTAATAATTATTTGTTGTGTATAAGCTGCAATGGTATTGAAAATATTATAATTTATTATGAAATTCACTATTATTAGTTCATCAGTTTTACACGTTTTGATAAAATAATAGGTACAATTAGTAACTATTACTAATTGATAAAACTAACCTGCAATTTGCGTCATCCAAGGGGCGTTATCGTTCCCAATATTTTTTTTTATTAATTTTAAAACATTTTTCAATAGGCAGTTCATATGTTCACTAGTCACCATTGTGACATGATTACTGAAATTAATATTACTATTTATAATAATTTATTGAATTGACTATTAAATCACTACAATCAATCGTTCCCATCATAGGAATTATAAGCAGTAATAAAAATAAATATTGGGGTAGTATATGTGCTTAAGTATTTAATGTGCTTGTAACTCTTGTAAGTTGAAGACCTTCGTGAAAATTATCTTAGAAAATGTATTATTTACGTATATTAAAAACTCTATAATAATACATTATTATGAATTCAATAATATTTATTATATACTAGCTGACCCCGTGCACTTCGTTGCTCGTTAAATGTACCAACTCTATATGACCCAAAATTTATTTAATTCGTTATTTAATATTTGGTGGATGGCGTTCAAAACGTATCTTAACTTTTTCGTTGCCCGGAGTAAAAATTCTGATTCGTAGCAGTATATAATCAGGCTGGCAATCTACCTGCGGTAGATCGCGGACCCCGTGCTGTTTGTACGTAAGTGTATGATTTCAATCTAGAGTATCAATGTTATACCAAATTTATCGTTTTGTTTGTCGGACAAACATCGTGACACGGGCTTTTCATAATGGTATAAGATGGCTGACCCGGCAATGCTATTGCCGTATATTTGAAACAATTATAAAATACATTTGGACATGAGTAAAATATTCTTTTCGTTGGTCGTCCATACTAATTCGAAGGTTTGGTAAAAGAATTTTCGAAATCGGTTCTGTAGTTCCAGAGATTACTTTCAACAACGATAACTAACAACTCCTCTTTATATAATAAAGTATAGAATTATATATATATATATATTGACAAAAAAAATAATACAAATCAACAACCATGCCCGATTACCAATAGTAACCAATATATAATCACTGTTGCGCCACTGTTGTATTTTTTACATCCAGATTTCCTACTTTTCCGGTGGATTTTCATAAAATTGTCTTTCGTATAAACCTTCTCCTGGAAATTACGAACATTAAAAAAAAATATTTGAGCCAAATCGGTCCGGCCGTTCTCGATTGATGAATTGTTATACATTTTTGTCTCCATTTTTATATATATAGAAAACACGCACACCACTCATCACTATCCAACGTCATGGGGCATAAATCTAACGCTAGACTTATATCTCCAGTCCGGATTTACTTAAGTGGACGTTACAGTGAGATATTTTGTTGTCTCCGTCTTACAAGTGCGTAATATAGCCAATTTCACACTCAGCAGCTGATCATCTTTAATTCCGTTAGTTTAAAAATTAAAATGAATTCACTTCTTATACAATTTAAAGGTAAAATTATTATATTAGAAATGACACAGGTTTTTTTATTTAATTTTAATTTTAAAGTGAGTTCTGAGAATTTTAAGATGATCAAACAATTTACAATTTTTTAATACTCATAACTCGCTTTAAAATTAAAATATAATAAAAAGCCTATGTTATTGCCTGGATAATCTTGCCTTTTAAGTCGTATAAGAGGTCAATTTACTCTAATTTTTAAACTAACGAAAATAAACATTATCTGCTGAGCATAAAATTGTCTATGTTATGCAGTTGTAACTTGTAAGACTGAGACAACAAAATATGTCACTGTAACATCCACTTAAGTATAATTTGTAAGACGGCGCATTATACAGGCAATTTAGGGACATTGCGGAGTTGAAACTGAGTATTGGGAAATATCGTTTCACTATCTTACATGACGTATTTGTGTAATATTATTTTTTACTTAAACATATTTTGTTGATCATGTATTGTTGTTTTCTAATTATGTAAACTAATAAATTTAAATTGCTATGAAATAATTGTTAGTTATGTTAGATTTAGCCAGTAATTTTAAGTTTATATTAGGACAGCAACGCATAATTCACTTGTCTGAACATTTATATAGTCTAAATAATCACTGCCCAATGACCATCTGAACGGGGTTGTTATTATTGGAATATACGTTTTTTTTCTTTTGTTTTCTATTTGTGTGATTTTATGTTTTTGGTATATATTTTAAACTAATAATTTATAGTCAAACTCCTATATTATCATTGGGTATGGTAATAAAATTAAGTCCGTAATTTAATTTTATACAGACCTATTATTTTATATAAAATCATTAATTTCTTTTACTAAATGTTGAACAAATGTTAACCGTGAAAATTACATCTATACTGATACATTACAAAAAATTACCTATTGATTCATAATTTAAAGGAATTAAAAATGAAATTCAAATTATAAAAAAATTAATATACGGTCTATTGATTTAAGATTCGCAACATTTAACTATTTTAAATATGACCGATTTTCTTTTGATTATTCTTTTCAATTTTTTTTGTTGATAGTATTAAGTAATGCAATAGTTACCCTGTGGTCAGAGCAACATTATCTGGACCTTGTGCCCACCAGTACGGTAAGTATGAACACAACAATGGTAAAATAACATCAATTATATGTGGTGCGTCTGCGTATGTTTTTTCTGATTCGATAAACTGATCAACTTCGTTTAATACCGTTTCTAGAGTGGGCATAGTGCCTTCCATTCTCGACATTATATCTAAAAAACAAAATCACCCCATTGCCCATTGGTTATACAACAAAATGTTTGTTAAATATTGTAATTAGATTTACCTTGAGCTTCCAATGAACTATCAGCAAATCGATTAAGAAGTGAATATTGGTTGTGTTTATTCAGATGAGGTTCAAGGAAAGCCACGGGAAATGTTGAACTAAATGCACCCAAACAACTACCGAAAGCCGGACGATGTCTTTCCAACTGTACTTTTAAATATTTTCTAAATTACAATAAACTATTAGTAGGAAATTATATCTATGATATTTTTATTTTACATTTTCTTATTACCTATCATGTGTCAAAGATGTATCTGTACCAAGGGTATACAGACTACTCAACATTTTATAAGCGGCTACTTGAATTTCGTTCACTATTTTAAACAGAATGTACAAATAATTAAGTTGTATAATACAACATTAAATTGTATCAATATTTCTTACACAATAGCTCGTTTCCGTATTCGTATGCAGCTAAATGATCAAAAAGTGATGACAAGACTGGCAAAATTACGTCATTAACATAAAATAGTGAAGTCGATGTTTTCAAATGAGTTCCTCGTAGATAGCAATAACGACTCTAAAAATAGTAAAATCATAAAAATATATTTTGATAGTCTTAATTGAATTAATTGTTTTTGTATAATAATTGTGCATACATCGTGCAAATTTTGAATTGTATGTTCCAAATCATCAGCAATGTTATGGAAAAATGTGAGCATTGAAGTTCTAATAAATTCCGGACAGTTTTTCACGAGTGATCTATACATATGAAATATAATATTATAACGTACATTTGTATTATTCTAACAATTTTTGAATTTACTTGGCATCAATAGCTTTGACAAGTACTTGTAGACATCGTACGGTTATACGGACATCAGCTCCGAAGGCCATTAATTTAGATCTCAAAAGATTAGCTAACTTACAAAATAAACTAAAATACAAAATAGTTATGAATCATAAAATATATCAAATATCCATTTAAAAAAATTACTTTACCTAGCGACCATTTCCTTTTCCTTTAACGAAGCTGCACCCAAGACACTTGAAGCCGTTGCAACCGTTATGAAGTAATTTCTATGAGTGCTAAAATATTTCTCAACTAACGGTAGCACAACCTGAAATTGGTAAAAGGTAATACTTTGTATATTTCGTAATAAGAATGAAATTCAGACATACTTTGGAGAAAAATTTAATATCTCTTGTACATATTTTGAAACTAGAACGCCTGCTAAATGTACCCGAAGGTTTTAAAAGTTTCATATTTATTGATGCTCTGTCAATGTAATGAATCAATTTTTCAAGCAAACTATATGAAAATCGAAGTTCCCCTGTTGACGCAGCAGCCAATTGTTCAGCTTCTGAGGGTCCTCCATTACGGTTAGGCCTAAAAATAACAATAACACATAATTATTTAACTTGATTTAATAATACTATAAATAATAGTAAAATTAATGATTTTGAGCATCTACCTGTGTAATTTATAACCTTGGTACTGCAAGTATTTAAGAAACTCTTGGGAGCGTTCTCGGTCTTTCTTCTTTTCTTTATCAGTTAGCAAATCATACGGAACCAATTGATTATGAATACCCCCTCCTAAATTTAAAATTATTTTATTTTTTAGGATTCTATTGCAAAATAGTCAAAAATTTACCACACAACATAACTTCTTCTTTCTTCTTCTTAGCCCAAATATCATGGGAATTCTCTGCTAACCTTTCTGCCATATTTTGCATTTCTCTGGTGAGTGTAAGGTTAGTCATGTCTATGGGATTTGGATGGTAGTCAAATGGTGTTACATTTTCCTACAAACATATATTACACCTATTCAATATTATATAATTCGCTAACATATGATACCTATGAATAAACTACACACATTAGATTTTGATTGACGTCGAACAGATCCTCTATTGTTCAATGGTGCATCGTTCTCTGAATGTTCAATACTCCATCCTATTGCAAGTAATGCTTTGAGAGATTCTCTTACAGGTTCTTTGTACAATTCTTTTTCCTAATACAATCGATATAAGAATTAATTTACATAACGTTAATACTATTTTCATTTTTAAATATAAATTATTCAGGAAAAAAATATAATTATTAAACATAGGTAACGTTTTTAAAGGCTAATTTAAAGTAATATACGATAGTAGTATACAATGACTATATTTATTTTTTCAACTAAAATTACAATTAAAACTTACGTATTCACTCAACATCATGTATGGTTTAAGCCGAGGATGACTTTTATTGACATCATTAAACTGTTCACCATAAACCCATCCATTTTCCAATTTACGATTTGCCCATGCATCGTGATAATGTTCTGAGAACTTATGTACAATGGAGTTCAAGTCATTATCAAGAACAATGCTAAATTAAATAACCAACAGTTAAAACAATTTGATTACAATTTTAAAAAACCTATTTATTGAAAATACCTATTCGTGTTTATTGGTTGTGGGTTATAAGGTCCATCGGAAGGGCCTTGAATATTTTGTTTTGATCCATACCATTCATCATCATGATTTTTCGATAATGAATAATCTGGGGGCAAAGCACATCCAATTGCTGACAAACAAGGTAATGCTTTTCCAAAAAGCTCAGGATCGTAGTCCTATATATTAAAAGAAAATTTATAAATTGTATGCAATCCGAAGTAAAAACAAAATATACCATTTTTGACAAAGAATCAAATATGTTACTGAATAACATCATCGTTAATCGTTTTTCTTCGTCGCTAGAAGCTCCGTATATTCCTTGACCGCCTGTTGACCCATAGTATTTTGCACACCGATCGTAATGCAAAGTTAACAACTACAACACATGATTTAACAGATATAATGTACTTCTAACATAAGTAATGTTTAACATACATATTTTTTATCATGTATTTCAAATTAATATGAAACATTTAAATTTATAAATACATACTCTAAGTGCTACAGTTGTATACTCCGATAAATTTGAAACATCAACTGTAAGTTTTCTCAGTAGTTTTAATAACATACTTGGTTGCATTTGACTAAAAGTAATTACAATTTATATTTATGATGGCGTTTATCAATTATTATTAAATATTTTTTTATTTTACTAAATACCTAGTTAATGCCACTAAGAAGTCTGAAACAGCTTCTCGTTGTCCTTTTGTTAACATTCTATTTTTAGATAATCTGTATACAGTGTGTAACGTTGCATCTAATAAATTAGCATAATTATCGGACTCGCTATAGAATTTCGAATGACCTATGAGTAATGGTAATACTGAATTTCCAATATATCTATTCATTGCCAATGCCATGTCTGATTCAAGTCCGTCATTCTATACAATTAAAGAATACAGTTAATATAGTAAGTTATTTAATTTGTTTATAAATACTAATATTAAAAATGTAATACTCTGTCAAGCATTGTCGCTGTACGTAGATCTGGCAAAAATGCTTCCTCGAGTAATGTGAAAAATAACTCTTGCATTTCGATACCATACACACGTTCTAAAAATAGAACAACGCTTTGTTTGTGTCCTGGTATTAACCCTGAAGGCATATCACTCTTTGGCCTATCTTGACCAGCAGCTGGATTCTGTAGGGTAAATCTAAGACTAAGAACGCCATGTAAGTCTTCGAGCGGTACCAATGATCGAAGAATGGCTCTTGCTCGTAAAGATTCATTTTTTCCCTTTACAAAATATAAATAAATAAATAGAAACTTACTGGTATTAAATTATATTGTTAATTTGAATTGAAAAGCTAGTGTTCACATAACAAATATAGCTTTTTTTTAATATATATCTTTGGTAAAAAAGATTCAACTACAAAGGTTTTAAGCCTACATACACAATAGCTATAAAGTATAAATAAATCTTAATATACATTATGTCCTCATTGGTACATAATATTACGATATCGATGTTTGGGAAGATTTATAATTTATGTTTTAGATTTATTGTGTTTTATGGAATTCTCCCCAACATTCCTTTTACATTCATTTCGATAGCCACTCTCATTGCCTCCAAGCCACCTCTCCTAATAACATGATCAAACCATCTCAACATATTCCCCTTGATTTTGTCTACAATTGATGCTATGCCTAAACTACTAGCCCTAACTAATTAATTTCTTATTCTATCCTCCCAGTTACTCCACACAGCCACCTTACCATTCTCATATCTGTTAAACTTAACTACTGTTTTGTTTTATAGTCCACAAAAATCCCAATCCATACAACAAGACTAGCCTCACAACTGCTTTATGAGATCTACCATTTAATCTCAACGGCATTCTGCTGTCACACAAAATACTTGACGTTTCCATCCACTTCATTTATCCACACATAGTTTTTATTTTTGATGTCATCCCTAAAACATCATTCTTTTTTACACCAATCCTAAGTATTTACTAAATTATATTGATAGTAGTTTATAGATGCCTCGCTCCATAAATATCTCTTTTACTTCCTCTAAAAGCATAAATAATTGCCTCTGTTTTATTCCTACTTTAACTATTACTACCGTTACTAATGAGAACCAGTAAGCCAGTACGGGCTCAACAATGAACCCCCGTGCGCACCTAATCTCACTCTAAATTTTTACGTTTCTCCATATATATTCTTCTCTCTTGTTGTTGCTCTTGGTACTTATTTCCTTCTTAACGTCTACCACAATACCTCTCAAGAATCTCAAAAGCCTTCTTCAAATCTATAAACAGTTAACACCATACAAAAATACCTTTTCATCTCCTTGTATTTCTTCACAATCTGTCTGATACAAAAAATCTGTTCTATTCGTCGATCATAAGCCCAAACTGATTCCTCGAAATCGTACTCTCATTTCATACTCACTTTTCAATCAACTTTACCCAAATTTTCATTCTTTGATATTTATATGTTTTGTACCTCTATAATTTCAACACACTTGTATATCTTCCTTGTCTTCCAAAATGTGTACCAAAATACTTTTTTCCCATTAATCTTGCATTTTCCTTTTTGGCTAAAATCTTATGAAAGAATCCAGTTAATTGCCTATTGCTGAAATCACTTAACATCATCTATACCTCTTTTAGAATTCCATTAATTCATCCTACCGTTTTCTTCTTCTTTTACTTTCTAACCACATTCCTCCTCACTATTTACGTCCACGATATCAAGATTCCACGCTACCTCTTTCAATTTCCTACCTGAGAAATGTTCCATTCAATTGCACTTCGTACAAATTTTTCCGTCTTTATTTCACATTCTCATAACTCGTCAGATTTGTATTATAAGCCCGTTTCGCGGTATACCAAACATTCCGAAAATCCTGGTACTTTTTACTCGTGTCTTATTCAACTTCCAATTCTCTTTATTTTATTCTCAGCTTACATACATGTCATCTTAACTTTTGCTGCTCTAACTGCACTATTTGATTCTTTATTTAGTCTTTTAATTTATATAACTACTCATCCTCCATCTATCGTTCTGCCTTTTTTTAAATTAAGGTTTTATCTTTGCTATTATTTCCTGTACCCTATTATGTTACAGCCACCATCCTGTGTCATACTACCTATATTCTCATCAACAATATCAACTGCACTACTTTTAAATACATTTTCTGCCCTATTTCAGACTTTATACTTCAGTTACACATTTTTGTTCATATTTATCTGTTAGCTTTTACCATTTAATTCTTGGCTCATTGTCTAACATTGCTCATTGCTTTCATCTTGATCACTATCCTTTCTCTACACCACAACTTTAATACCAGAAACCTATGTAATGTCAATAATCTTTCTTCTAAAATAACTTTAAAATGTTAACACTTTTTTAAACTCTCTCTTTTTCATATAAAACTATATATACCCAAGTGATATATTCCTCTTCTCTCTTATGTGTTGTATAATATTCCTCTCGCTTCCTATACAACTGTTTATGATTTCTAACTTATACGCCTGTGCAAACTTTAGTGTCTACTATTTTTCCCATCTCATTCCTCCAAAACCATAACCTCTATGTACACTTTGGCTGCATCAAAAAACTTTATACTTATGATGTCGACTCCAAAATGTTCGATGGACAAAATCCGCACACGTCATACGTTCATTGTATAGCGAAATACCACGCACCTATATTTATGTACAGACTAGATGTATTCCTAACTATTATTATTACCACGTTTCCTATCTTCTCATATAAATATCACACCCAATCCATTGCTCATAGTAGTATGCACCAGAGTATAGTATACCCCTTACCAATTTCTTTTTCTCTTAGTCCTTTTCACTTTGTTTCCTAAACACAAAAAATAATCACATTTATTCTATTCAATACACCAACTAGTCCGCTACTTCTATCAATTAATACATTCCATGAACCTTCTCTTAATTTTTACTTCACACCCATAAGTTAGCATGGTTTTAAATCCTGAGGTGTATTTGCTTTCCCTATACTTTCCATCATGAGCGTTGGGTAGGACGGTGCACATAACTGGTGCAACTACTACAGAAGTCTGGCTGATACCCGTCACACGTTCCTCCGGCTATTAATTACTCCATCTTTGTTGTTGCCCATCACCTTTTGTCTCTAAAAACATCCAATATGACCGCCTATATTCAGTTCTAAATATCGCATTCTTTTGACGTATTATAAACCAGCTATCAACGATCGACCTGACGCAACCTAATTTTAATTACCACTTACGACAGACATGAAGTATCGATAGAAACATTGTAATCCCGTGCTGCAAGGTTATATTCGAGATATTTTAATTAGAAATTGTATTAAATTAAGTATACGTAATAATGTCTGTTAATTTTAAATTATGCTATTATGTTAGGTATTTAAATTATACAAATATTTATAAAAGTAGTATTATTTATTGGGAATATTTTTATAACTTTTTATTGAAAGTATTGCACGCATATTGTGTAAGGGGAATAAAAAAAAAAACTAAATACATATACTATCCATGAAGTTGGCCGCACAATGTGTAAATATTGGCTCCAAATTTTGTCGAAAATGTGTAAGTCTTTGTAAGTTTAAGTATGCAAAATTTGGTAATTTGTAAGTACAACTGTTTTCAATCATCCTCAAAAGCTTAAATCATGGCTTTCCACGAAACTTGGCCGTTTTAGCGGATCAAAGTTTTTGACAATGCCAAAACGGCATTGAAAATTTGTAAGTATTTGTAACCACAAATTTAAAATGTGTAAGTCACCCTTCCCTTAACTATCCTTAAAAAGAAGTTGGCCATGCTTTATCGAACTTTTTGAACTAAGACTATTCCAAATCATCCTGTGCAATTTGTAAGCACGAATTTAAAATTTGTAAGTCATCTCTCTCTTATTTATTCCTAAAAATAAGTTGGTCAAAAATGAATAAAAACAAAAAAACCTAATTAAATTAAAAAATATCTTAATAGGATACAAAATTTAAAAATGATAAAAAACAGCTAAATAAAAAATTGGTATTATTATTTATCATTTAATTATTATAATTAAATGTAATGGTAAACGTAATAGTTAAAATTATAAGCAAATATTGTTTAATAAGAGATATATAGGTATCAAGAATAAGGTGTATAAAAAAATATATATAATAAAAATGTATTTAGATATTCGTTCTTCTTACCAGTGATATTACCGAACTGTCCGGCGCACAACGTCCTAGTAAGTCAACAAGAGTACAGTAAAAGTTTAAAATAGCAGCTCCTGTATCAATATAATCTTCATCTTCGTCGGATTCCGGAAGTGGATGATCTAGTTGAATATTCTCTTGGTTTCCCGATTCTTCTAAGAACTTCCTCCGTTCTGTTATTCTCTCAGACATCTAAAATAGTTTGAAATATAATAAGATAGTTTTGTAAAATAACACAAAAAATATAGTACTTTATTAGCATCAATTATGGCACGTAAAAGTCCTTCTCCTTCTCCTCTTAATGCAGGACCCAAACACTCAGGCCTGCGTATAAGCAATCGAATAACTAAATTGGCATTTTCCTCTACGCTTTCTCCTGTTTGAAAATAATTTAACAAAATATTATACTGTAGTTTAAAGATAATTTATCATTACAAACCATTGACCCAAACGCAAAATCGTAGAAAATCTAAATATCTTTCCCCTTCTACTGGATCCCAGCCTAAATCAGGATATCCCTTTTCAATCAATTCTGAATTCGACTGTAAACCACACCGAGACAAATATATCGCGATTTTTTCCAAATAATGTTCCCTAAAAATATAATTCAAAATTACCGTTAAAAATAATTAGTAAATAATATTCAAATCGATAATGTAAAATTATTTAGTAATAAATAGTCTATACAGGAAATAGCTTAACATACGAATTTTTATTCTGACCAATAATTTTTATTTTTATTGGACGATCACATTTATTTATAGTATTCATTGAGTTAATAACTTTTGCTATAAACGGTACTGATATTGTGATACAATTTTATAAATTGAATGAATACTTTTACTTAAATAATCATACACTTTTCATTTTTTTTTTAAAATACCAGAAATATGATATTCGAAATATATGATTTTCAATAAATTATTGTTATACATTAATAAATTATAATTAACAAAATCAGATTCAAAAAATAAGAGTATAAAATACTAGACAAAAAAATCAGTTAGTACGACGTTATAGTAGGCATTGATACTCATGTTAGAAGGTCGTGAAAATCCATTTAAATATAATGAATAAATCAAAATAACTATTTTTCAATTTTTTCCTGGGTAAACTTATTATTATATACAGACTAATCATGAAAATATAATAAATTATAATTATTATTCTCGATGCAAAAAAATATCTTTATAAATAATTTAATTTTTTCACAGACCTCTTTCAATGTGAATATTGTTATGATTGATTTTATTCTTACATACCTCAACGCTAATGCAAGTTCAGTATTTTCCATGAGCGATGAATAAGCAACATCGAGTGGCGTACTTCCTCTTAATGACGGTCTAGAAAGTAAAATGTTACTATTTTCTAGTAAAAATGAAAAATGATCAAACATGGCTTTTTGATTTTGCCTGGATGTACGGCAAAAGTAACACAAGAACCGACAACAAGCTACGACCATTTCATGCGATGTATCCTGTTGTACATAATATATTAAAACACATTTTCAATTTCTACGTGAATAGTATCAATAGTATTCTGCTGAAATAACCATATCCATATGTAATATTACCTTTTCTTTTGGAACGATTTCTCCGTCTTGTCCCGTTACAGGTGTTCCACCTGGCTGTGATTGGGCTTGAGCTCTCCTTCCTAGTGTGTTCATCATGACGGCCATAACATTTTCGTGCATCCGAAGAACTCTTATTAAATCAGGATGTTGGAAAAATGTGTGGTTATTTACCAGTTTCCTATAAAATAATTTTAAGATATAAAAAAATATCAATAATATAAAAGTACTATTATTATTACTATTACGTTAAGTAACACTGCATAACTATATTATTGTTGAAATATCTATAACAAGTACTATTACGAAAGTACAACATATTAAAAACGTACGTCCAGTAGTTCCGATTTTGTGTTGCTAGTTTAAATATTAAAGTGAATTGGCCTATTATCAAATACTTAAAGGTAAAATGTATATGTGTTCTTTGCTTGGTTTTTTACGATATTTTAAATTTTAAATTAATAGATAATGAGTATATAAAATAATAACATTTAAAAAGTATCATAACTGTCTTAAGATTTCAAATATTGTAAGAAAAACTAACAAGACATCATTTTCTTACCTTTATTATTGATAATAGGTAATTTTACTAATATTATATTGAATTTAACAACGCAACATTAGAACTGCTGAACTCAAATTTTCTTTTCCGTATGTGATACAGAGACTATATAATACGTGTGACGTCCTTTTAATCGTTATTCGGATTGTTAAAGTTTATTTAAAAAATATTAATATTCGTATCATAAAAAATTAACTCGTACCATAATCTTTCTCGCATCAATTCTTCTTCTTCTTGTGACATTTGCACAGGCAACAAAGAACGGATTTGACTAAGTCCAACCCACATTTGAGCAACGTCTTCTTTTGTTTTAAAGTTAATTACATATGTTTTCTCTAACGCACGAATCAATTCTCCTACACTATCATACTGTCTAACTAATAAACTAAAAAATAAAATAAATTAGTAAATGTTTTCAGTTTAGTTCATTACATATGGCCTGTGATATACGTAATAAATTGTTGACTGAAGTGTATGACGTGTATTATAGCAAACATGTTATGATAAATCGTACCTGAACATTTCTCTAACTAATTTTGGTGTTTCAATTTGAGTTTCTTCAGCCCACGATACTATAGTGGATATTAAAACTTTTCTAAATATTTCTGAAAAATTTTAGTAATAAATTAATAGAATTAAAGTGACACAATAAATATTATTCCTAAACATTTATTTTAATATTAAGTAATGACTAGTATCTAATACTGGTAGTAAAATAAAAAAAAAATTAGTGTTTTCTTTTAAATACATTTAGGTATATATTTCAATTTCTATTTCAACGTAAATTGTTATACTTAATCCATTTGGCTTAACAAAATATGCCATTTTATAAATGTCATATTATATAAGTTTGTATTTAATTATTTTGTAAATCATCAAATATATATTTAATTTAACTAACCTTCTGGTATTTTTTTTTCTTGTTCATTAAGACCATCTTCATTTCCTTCATCTTTCACAGCGTTTATAAAATTATAGAACTGTTTTATTTTACCTTCATTGTTTAGGTTATTCAAATCTGATTTCTACAATAACAAAAAATTATCAATTTTGAAAAATAGATTTGTTTTATATCATTATTAAAATTACATCATCTTCTGATTCTTGAAGAGCTACTAAAGATATTTGCTTCATGAGTTTCTCATTAAACTCGTTCATTCTTTCACGAAGATCATCACCAATCAAACAATTTTCTTTATCATCGCTGTCCAAATTTTTAAAGCCTAAAATTGCATTCATCTGAAATGAAAAAAATATTTTGTTTAATGTTATATGTGTTTCATAATTTATTTTATAAACATAGTGTCAACACCATAGGCGGAGATTTAGGGGGGG
>NC_042493.1:87524577-87532559 GCF_005508785.2 Acyrthosiphon pisum | reverse complement strand
TTTAGTAAATAGGAAGTTAGAGGGGTGAGAGAAGTCAAGCCCCCCCCAAATCTCCACCTATGGTCAACACAAATTAGGAAATTGTTGTTCATTCGGTTTCAATGTTTCATAGATCAATTTTATATCATTAGCAATCTTACGCTAATATTTTCATATTATTTTCAGGTTGTGTATTTAAGACGATCAATGATACAATTTTCATTGTAAAATTTGTACAATTATTATTTTAAGGATTTATAATCGTTTTCTAGTCAAAAATTAACTTGTTCAAAAAATGGTTGTTATAAAAAATATCATGGTTTTAAAAATTCTAAAACTGAAATCCATCATACATTTAACATTACGAGAAAACAAATAAGCATTAATCTGTGTATTTAGTTGTAATTTACTTGTTCTCGTGGTGGACATCGGAACTCTCTTGTTTTTTTTGCAGCAACTGCAGATGGTAAATCTGATTGTTTTATTTCATTATATCTTCTTAATTGATCCTTAGTAAAAATTCAACAATTATATAAAAAACAAATTATTAAATACTAAATAAACCATTTTCTCACTATTTGTATATCATTGACAAATTGATAGCTAAATGAGATTATCGATTCAACCCTATGCCTTAGTTGAATATCACATAAATGATGTAATAAATAACACATTTGAAGTTTGGCACCCTCAGCCATTTTCATGTGTAATAAACCTTTCCTATGTTCATCAGGACCATCTAGAACAACAATAACAACAAAATACTATAGAATTCTAGTATAGATTGTTAAGATCATTACCTTTTTGAAATTCAGGATCCCAAGTTTCAGGATTAATCATTATTAATAATTTTTCTACATCCTCGTCACGTAACATACCGACAAGTAAAAGACGATCCACTAATTTTAATAACGGTCTAATAACATATGTAATAATTATTCAGGACATTAAAATTATTAAAAAAATTTTCTGAACTTACAAAAACAAATTTTCGTTAGATCCACCAATAGGATCTCTATTATGAACCTGATTAACTAACACAGCTTCTTCTAGCGCAGCCATTACATATTCTCTGACTACTTGTAATGGGAAATAAGGACTGTATAAGTTACGAACGTTATCGATAACGTCTCTAAAAACAAATTAAATAATTTAAAACATAACTATAAGAATACAAAATCATAATTATTATGGCTAATTTTCACATACGAAATTTCAGTCATTTTCATTTGAGGTCGAACTGATTCGGTTTGTAACGACCGTAAACTATGACCCATTTGTGGATCATCGTACAACGTAGTTAATTCATGTCCCAGAGGTATAATGTATTCATTTTTACAAACCTCCCTAAAAAATATATGTTGATAGTTTATTATCAATATTTTTTTTTACTTTAGTTATATTAACATAATTACATTGTTGTGGCATGAGACTCTAAATGTAAAGCTATTAAGAGATCATAAAATCCTTGACGTAATGGACCAGACATATATTCTGAACATATAGCATATAACAATTGTTTTTGATTTACATGAGTACATAATATGTGAGCAGCTCGGTAGTTGGCTTGGTAGCACACAGCCGCGTACAAAGTCAATGTGTGAGCATGGAAACTATACAATTCGTTTAAATTTTAAATTTTAAATTACAAAATATTACATTGTATATGTAATATAAATTATTAATAGCTTACGATAGTAATTTTTCCATTTCAATCAACTCTAAAATATCTATACATCGATCTTCTTCGGGAATGTGTAATGCAATCATCGACACTGGATCTTCACAGAGTATACTCCATCCTCTAATGTCAGATAATTTCAGAGTATGAATGTGTAATGAATCGTTTGGAACTCTAGCCCACTGATGTGGCCTTAAACATTGGACTTTTAATCTTGGTGGAAACTAAAATAGACATATTTTATTTAGTTACATAGATTGAGAAAATATTTTATACATATAAATATTATATATTATACTTATTTAAAAACTCAAAATACCTGAGGAAGAACATGACGTTCTGAATTTTGTAAAACAGCTGCAGATAATGGAAGTGTGGTTGATGTTCTACCCAATTCAATTTGTAAAATCTCTTTGCTGCTAGCTTCCACAAATATTGCGGGGAATAACTTAATATCTGGTTCCATCTAAGGTATTATGTATATTTTAACAATACAATTTACTTAAATTATTATTTAGAAGTAATTTTACTTTAAATTTAAAACTTGTTTCTTTTCCTTCGCATGTAAATGACATCATTCCAGTAGCTATGTCAATAAAACAACCAATGGCCATTCCTTGGGAGGCTCCCTTTCCAGATGAATCATTTGTAACTTCATTGTACAATTCATCGGAACGAACCATGTAACAGCTTTGCCGATCAATACTATATGGGACACTCAATGTAATTATTTGAATATGATGATTTAAAATAAAATTACCTTTCTAAAATTCTATTATGTTCATCGACAATTGTTACAGTACTTTTTCGAACATGATTTTGGCTGAAATCTTTAGTATGAAGATGGTATTGAGTAGTAACCCATCCCACGTAAACATGTGTTGGGTCTTGACCAGGGAATATTCTTACACCATAGTAATACTCATTTATTAACTTTAAACATTCTAAATCAAATATTTCATTCCCTACAAATTCAATCCCTGCTGATGTAGGTGTGAATGACATCGCTTTTGGACCACCTGGTCTATCAGGAATAGCTGGTGGAACCAATTTTAAATCCATCTTTAAAATAATTAATTTCAATTTATTACTTTTGTAATACATTTTAATCAACAAATTTTAACTCATACTTGTGAAACTCTTATTTGGGGGGTTACTCTTTCATTTAATGTATTAGGTCTGTGGGCAGCATTACGTGATCTATCCACATTCCTAACTGGATCCGGCGTTTTTGCTCTTTTTGGATTATCTGACGGTCCTTCTTTTTTTCTCGAGAAAAATCTTTGATAAATATATATTTAAGTTAGTTTAATGTATGCAATAATATAATTTAATTCATTAACAATAATCAACTAAAATTAAATTTTTACCGAAATGGAGAACGCCCTCTTTTTTTCTTATCGTCCTTGTTTATATCCTGACCATCGCCATTTTGATGATTATATATGTTAAAATTCAGTTCACTAGATGAACGATTCAACTTCCCTTCTGTATTAGTCAATATATTTTAAATTAATAATAAGTAATCAAATTTTATATTATATAATATTAAGAATATAATACCATTTTCGATTGTTAAGTCATCATGCCTAGATAATGACCCTTTGCGTGGTGGCCTGGGCGGTGGTGGTTGATTTTTTCCTCTTGGTGGTAAAGGCGTAGCATTTGGCATCATTTCGTCATTTTCTACAGGATCATCTGAATAACCTCGATGAAGACCTTCATATTATGAGACAATAACAAAATATATTAAAGAACCATTTCGAGTTAATATTTAAATTGAAAACCTTTTATATCACTCATTGAAAATCCTGATTTCATTATTTGTTCAATGTGAGCAGGAGTAGCATGCTCAGACTGGGATAATAACCTGTGTTGCCTGATTCTTATTTCTTGCCATCTCCTTTGTTTTTCTTGCTCACTAATAAAAGTATACAATATACATAAATAATTTTCCATAACATACATAATTTAATATAATCTTTCAATGATTAACATGACATTATAACATTATTTTTGAGGTACCTACCAATTGGTTTTTAATTTGTCCATTATTATTTTTTAATGGATATATTCATAAAATAAAAACAATTATTTTTATGGACTTTTAGTTTTTTCCAAAAAAAATAAAATATTGATTTACAAAACACAATAAATATTTTATATATATTGTTTTACGAATTTAGTAATAATATTATTTAAATATACTAACTCAATAAAACTTGGTAGACATATGACAGGTAAAGATAGCCGTAAAAATTCCCAATTAGCTTTTTCCATGGTTTCAAATGTATTATGACTAATCTTTAGACACGGAGGTGTATCTGAACCAGCTGGTATTCTTGTAACATCGATAACAGATGAAAAATCATCAGTATTTTCAAAAATTGGTTGATCCTTAGTATACCAGTATGTTACAGGTCTCTTCATGTTTCTAAGATATTTATTATTTAAGATAAATTTAAATATTATTTATAAAATACAACAATTTTCCTTAATGTAAAAATCATGGGTATTTTGTTTGGTACATACACGCAAAATGGTTCATATCCTTCTTGAAGCCCACAAGTCGTGAAGTATTTCAAAGAGTTAACGTCTTGACCAAAAGTTAATTTTGCTTTTTGTCCTAGTCCCAGCGTAAATGCAGGTACAAATCCTTCTCCTTGGACTTCAGAAAATGTAGTTTCCCCTCCCAACGTATCCATTAGTAATTCTCCATTCATCGAAAAGCTTATTGTATGGTCCATTAAATCTAAAAACACTCCTACGACGTCTCCAACTTGCCACTGTCTACCAAATGATTCGGCTGTCCCCATGTAAATTTTTTCTTCCTTTAAAATAAAATGTATTTAAAAAGTATTTTTCATTGAAATATACTATTTTTTAAATACATACGTTATAGCCATCAAATGCCCAAGAATTTTCGTCACTGCCGATTTGATAACCCGGAGAACATGTAAACCTGGCCCATCCTACCCGCATAGGTCCACTGGTCAATATCTCAAATTCGAAGTACCTTGGTAAAAAAACGGTCAACTATATAATTATTGTAAATATTTATAACAAGTTTTCACCAACCATTTTCCGCTTGAAACGGCGTATGTTTTTTCAGCACGATATGTTCTGAACGTCAAATATCTATTAGTGTTGTCATCTGTTAGGAGTGTCGCTATGCGCAATACATAAAAAAAATTAATAATCATAAACATATATAAATTTAAAGATGCGTTTACGCATATTATAAGAAATCAAATTACCTTCGTTTGTTTCTCCGGTCGGGGGATCTAAATTGTAACCATATACCAATAATGTGCGGACTGTTTCGCTTGCTGTATCCCTGTAAAATAAATAAAAATGTGTAATACAACGTTATTGTTTCTTAAAATTTAATACAATTGAAGTTTACCTATTAGCTTTTTTAATAGCGTCGTCTACTTTGCTGTACGGTACTAAATGAGGACTGCGCAACATTTGTAATTCCTAAACAATTGCAAGTAAAAAAATATTTAAGAAAATACAAATACAGATGAGTACATAATACAATAGTTGATAAATATAAATAAATCAGAATACCAAAATAATACGATATTATGAAATATACTGTAACAAAAACAAAATGTCTAGGTGGTGGCAAATTTAGTCATAGAAATTTTTTCAATTTTAAATATTTCCCTATTTTAAATATTTATAATATTGGTTAGACTACTAAATAATTATATAAAACCATTCATTATACCTATTAATTTTATATTTTTACAAAAATAACACTGGTATAATTGTCTTAATTTATTTTGTGGTGGAAAGTCTAAAATATTAAAAAAAAAATCATTACTTCATTTAATCCATATGTCCATCCTTGCTGTATTCTTTCTTTTGCCCATAGATTATGTGTATTCTCAGCTAGCTGATCAATTAATTCTTCCATTTTTCCTGACAAAATTATGGCAGATAAATCAAGTGGTGCTGGTTTGTATCCATTGGATTGCATAAATGGTTCGTTGGGCAGCCGGACCGTTTTAATGCGGGACGGTGGATTATCAATAGATATGTGATATCCTAACGCAATAACCGTTCTGTGGAATTTTGAAAATTAAATATACGAATGAAAATAAACCTTTATATTTTGTATTTACTTAAGCGTTTGCACAGCTAATTGAGAATCATAACGCTTCTCGGCTGGAGGCAACTTGTCAAACTGTATTAAACATGGATGAAACTTCCTGGTATCATTTCTTTTATCACCATATTGCCAACCAGCTTCAATTTTATTCATTGCCCACATTTCATGAATATTCTCTGCTAATTTGTCTTTAATATTTTCTATGTAACTTGGCAAGGTGACCTAAAAATTTACGTAAAAGCATCATATCGTTGAATCATTTTTTTAATATTTTAAAAATAGTACCATCGATGTATCGACCGGATTTGGAACAAATGCTGTATCGTCTTCAACATACCATGGACCCGTGAGCACGCATTTATTTAGGTTTCCAAAATAGAAGCACGGATCGATTGTTAAGATTTGTTGAGGCAGTAAAGTTTCAAATAGGGGAGAAAATTCATCTGGTGGAGTAAACTTTAATCGACCGTGATCTCCGCCCAATAAGAAACGACAACTATATTAAATCCAATAAACAATTTAAAATAAATATTCATTTTAGACATGAAAAATAATATCAAACTATTATACGAGGTTAAGTTCAACATTTATAAAATACCTATGTTTAATTGACAATTTATCTAAGAGAAAAAATTAAACTTATTTTTCAAATTATAATATTTCAGTTTTATCCAAGGCGTTTTAAAGGTAAGTATGTAGTTCTAACTATTTCAACATTACTAAACATATTAACCGTATAACATTAAATTTGACACTGTAGATTTATTTTTCAGAGAAGTAGATTACGGTGTTTAGATTTTATATACCATATATTATATTCCATGAGAGTTAAATGTCTTAAATCTTTAACTATAAATATGATTTTTGTAAGAACAACACAGTATAAAATATATCTTATATGTTACCTGACTTTTGACGAACAACTAATTACTGGGAAAAACATCCCATCTAAATTGAAGTCTCTGAAGGCGCCTTGGACCAATTGACCGTTCAGTGTAAAAGTTATAATTGGAATAGTTAAATCTAATGCACAGCCGATTACATCACTTTTTTTAATATTAGAAATTTGTGTACCAGGCATCACTTCTGACTTACGTCCTCCTATATATTTATGTATATTTTATTTTTAATAAATTATTATGAAAAAAATATTAAATTTAGTATTTACCTGTCCATAAATATGATCCATCAAATCCAAAAGAGTATAAATCATCCCCAACTCCATTTCCACCCCATTTTTCTCCACCACCAGGATATGGAACATAACTGAAAATCATTTTACACTAGTTCTATAGGTAACTCAAAAAAACTAAAAATAAATTACTATCAAACCTATATTATTAGTTTACCTTTACATTATCGTCCGTTGAATATATATATAAATAAATAAATTATGTCAATTTTACAAAACAGAAGAAATAATTACTTTACAAAAGGTTTTTGTAAAAGAAAGTTAAAGTTGTACAAAAAACCGAGTTAAATAAGTTGATTAAACTTTCTAATTACCCTGCAGTATTTGCCCATCCAATGCGAATATGTGGATTTAAATGAGTAGTTTGTTCTACATGATCTATTGCCACTTCATAATACCATTTTCTATAGACAGCAGATCCACTTACATGACCAACAAAAATATTGGGACGTACGCTAAAATTTTAATACTTAAATTAATTAAAATGTCTTTAAATTATTTTAAATGTACCTATAATTTTTGGAAGTTATTATACCTTGCTACATGGTCAACAAGCAAGGTCTGAAGAAGTAAATTTTTTCCTGGTAATAAGAAATCACATATATTATTTTGCGAACTTCTTACGGCTACACCGTTACCAACGCACAGAGAACATAAAACATCCAACACTTTTGGATCACGACCGTGTTTTTCCAAAAGAGATATTATTACTTTAATATGTTCATCCTAAAATATTTCTTAGTTTAATAATTGTTAAATTGTCTAATGTATATAATTTAATGTCTATCACCCACTTTCATCATATTTAAAGCTTCTGGAGAATCGATGAGAACACAGTGAAGTACATCTAACATACCAGTTCCCTCACTGGATGCTTGAGATCCTAATCGGCTGAATAACCAATTTAATCGATTAGTGTTAGCAAATTGAGCACAATTGGTATGATTGCCTTTAATAATTGCAGCTAAAAATAAAAATAAAAATTAGTATTCATGTAGGTACCATTCAGT
>NC_042493.1:87488024-87522859 GCF_005508785.2 Acyrthosiphon pisum | reverse complement strand
ATTTTAATGTACTTTAAGGATTCATTCATTTGTACCTATCTTAAATATTTAATATACTTTATCTGTCATGGAAATATCAAATTTAATGATTAATTTAAATATTTAATTCCTAAGATAAAAAGATATATGCCATTTATAAATTTACTAAATGTACCTATGATAAGTGAATTAATTTTTTTATTAGTATATTATATACTATTTTTTAATCAATATTTAAGATATAATATTATAATGATATATTATCTGAATATTATAGTTAAGTGCAGTTAGACATTTTTTATTATATAAGTTGCAATTACCAAAGAAAAATGACAAGTGGGTAGGACACTTTTGTTGGATACATGAATTCTCAAAATGCTTGTATCCTGTCTGCCACTGTTTATGTCTTAAGTACATATAAGAAATTTCAGGGGGTGAACATTTTAAACATCAATGTGAGAAAAGGGCTTGGTTACCACACAACCAAAATAACTTTATATATATTATTTTTTTTTTTTGGGGGGGGGGAGGAGTGGGGCTTATGGTATATTTGGAGGCTAAGCTCCCGACTAATTCCACCAATGCTTATGTAAAAACTAAAAGGGCCTCTAAAATATCTTTGAACCGGGGCCTCAAAATTGTAATTGCGGCACTGGTACCATTATAATAGCATAAGGTCTATGGCTATTTATAAAACTAACCTAGCAATTGGTATAAATAACCAGAAATCACATCCCAACTTTGTCCAGACTCATCACCAGCTAAACTGACCATGAATCCTTGAGATGTGATAATATTAACTTTATCAATAGCTTCTAAGATTAAATTTAATATGCCTTCTTCTTGAAATAAATCTTGTCTGTTTCTTAATGCTCTGAATCGATTTTGTTTTTCTTCGTGTTCTATTGTTAATTAAAAAATATATATTAATTAATATTATTAAGTACTTCAGGCTTCACTATGTACTAAAATAATTATTTTACAGCTGTATTTACCCATATCCTCTTCCGGTTGAGCAAAGTAATTTATTAAATCTTCTAGACACATGACCATTTCATTTAGATTAACGAATGAACAAAATAATGACGAACGTCTGTTACTTTGTAAATTCTCTAAGCCACTATAAACGCATTACATAATGTAAATAAAATTTGGTTAAAATAAAATAAATTCTAAAACGTATGATATCTACTAACGAAATAAATTGTGTGAATAATGACGAGCATTTGCGTATCACTCTAGCAGTTCTAGACTCTTCTTCTTGACTCCTACTGAAGTCTAATCCATCGTCCATCTTACCTTCTTCGTGTAATACTGCTTGTTTTTCTTCTACTTTACCGACACCTTTTTTTTTTGTTTCATAAGACTAAACCAACAATTAAAAATAATATCAGTTAAATGTAATCTTTTAAATCATTTGAGGAAACTAAATTATATTTTATATATCAAATTATTTTTGTAAATATATAATTTTGAAACAAAAAATTAAAATGGCTATTACAGCATTACAGTAAAAATAATTATTAATGCTAACTGAATCAAATATTATAAGTATCATTAGGATAATTTACCTAAGTATATTTTTAATTATCATTAACTTCATATACATATACCCAGATAGCAAAAAATTATTTTTTTTATGTTTTAAAAATATCATTCTTGTAACAATATAGGTATATAATATATTTTTATATATATATAGGTATATAAACATATCTTTAACTTTTATATAATATGTTGTACAAATTGCCCATTGACGAACTGTCAAATGGTATTCATTTTCTGACACTATAAATAAAAGTTTTTAAAAATGGGTGCTAAAAAATATGGAAAATCTGTTTTTATGTGATACTTTATTATAATTCTTAAAAGTGTGTTCTCAAATACAAATTTTAATAAAAAATAAATAAACATATTTTTTTATAAGAATAATATTTAGAAAAATATATTGTTGAGCATAAAAACATTTTATCTATAACTAGTTATTTAATAAAATAAATCAAATGAACATATTTTATTACTAGAAATATTATTACGCCTCTTAAATGTTAAATTTACAATATACATACCTTATATGTTAACCATAAACCTGTATCAGAATGCTGAACTAACACTGTACTGTCACCATACTTAATAATAGGTGCACCAATTACTTCTAGATCTTTGTCTTCTAAAATTATTTTTTGATCGTCTTTTTCTTGACGTAAGAAAAATGTAGACGATGCAGTAGTGGCTTCTTCTCTGTAATACAATCGTGTGTTTACAAATAATATTAAACACTTTAACACTTAAATATTTTGTTAAAGTGAAAGTATGTTTAATAATTATCATATTGTTAATTATAAACACATAGTTTACCTGCAAACTAAATGTAATTCATTGTTTTCATTGACGCCTAAATACCGTCCAGTGGTCAGATGTCTTATTCGCATTGGATGATACCAATTAATAAACCCACCGGCCCATTTAGTTCTAGCCAACTCCAAACGCCATAATGACCTTGCTTGACTCATAACGCTTCCGCCTTCATAAATTACTATACTAAATTACGATAAATACAACAAATATTATATCCATTATAAAGTTTTAAAATATATTTATTAAAAAAAAATTTGAAATATAGTTGCGTTATAATAATTATTTTGAATTTATTAGTTTTATTTGTCATGAGTACATCGATAAAAACATGGCCATAATCAAACTTAATATGTTATATTTATGTTATTTTCTGGTTAACTTATTTTATATATATCTCAAATATTTCTTGACTAAAGACTAAAGAGTTGGATAAAATCAATTACTTGTTATTAGACATGTAAGATTTTTATCAAGCAATTCATGAAGCAAAATCAATAATCAATAACCAATAAGATAAATCATTTAAATTTGTCATCGTATATATACATTTTGGAATACCCATCTTAGAAATAATCGACATAAATTCAAAATAAACCTTCAACTAATTAATATTGGTTATATTATACCTATTGTGTGGTACCTATATTTATATTATTCTTATATTTTATTCAAAATCAACAAAAAAAGGTGGACAAGTGGGTGTCGCTCTGCTGTAAAATAGGTTACAAGTGGATCACTGTAATGGATGGTGTTAAATTTGAAATCAATGATATAATATCATTGTATACGAAAAACCATTCTGAGGTCAGTCAGCCTATGATATTATATTAGTAAGTATATTTGATGATATTATTATGATTAAAGTAATTTATTTACCTATTTACGCGGAACCTTGTTTTAAATTTTCGATCCTTAGCTATAAAAGTTGAAACATTTTATACATTTTTAACTACAAAATCATTTTAGATTCTGAGTGGAACGACGAATGTATTGATTTTACATTGATGTGTGCCGTTACGATTTTCTTATTTTCTAGTAATTAAAAAACGAATGACTGTAGATACTTGAAAATTTCACTGATTGTTTATATTAGCATTTTCTATACACGATAAAATTTTGAAAATAATTTGACTCATTTTGAGCTGTTTACGGATATTGTCAGTTTCCAATTTTTTTAGTTTTTTTTTCTATAAATATCAATAAAGTTCTATCTGTTAGGCCTTAAAGTGTAAAATTTTAATACAAGACTTCTGATATATTATAACAATAGCAGTTGAAAAATATTAAAAATACATAGGCACAATTTTTTTTTATAAGCAAATAAAGATTGAATTTTGACAAAATTTATCAAATTTAAATTTGAATAATTATTTTGTAGTTTAAAATGTATAAAATGTTCAACTTTTATATCTAAGAATTGAAAATTTAAAACAAGATTCCACGTAAGTAGTTCATTGTGTTACCAAAAAATCTCAAAATACATAAGCACAGTTTATTTTTATAGTCATTTTAAGTTCAAATTTGGACGAAATTAAATATTAAAAAACCTATAATAACTATTTTAGTTATTTTGTTGTGATTGTATAATATTCGTGGTTAATATAAACTTCTAAAGTATACTATTATATATCTATGATAGTACCACAATTTGTTGTTGATGTATAACGCGTTAAAAGTACCTAATGAATATTGTAATATATGATGAATTTGGAATTTATTATAGGTACCTATTATAGGTCAATTTGTTTTTTTGATACCATATTATAATATATAATTATAAAATATAATTATATATTATATAAGTATATAATATGTCTTATACCTAGACTGACACACCGTCTCCGCTCGGAATCGTTTTTCTTATACAATGATATTATATCATTGAATTCAAATTTAATACCATCCATGTGACCCACTTGTAACTTGCTACTGTACAGCAGAACGACACCCACCTTTTTTTTTAATTTTAACTTTGATTAATTTTTTCAAAATTCTAACTTTAAATGCTTATAAAAATAATTGTGTCTATGTATTTTTTATATTTTTGAAACGATATATAAAAATATATCAAGATATGTTAAAACTTCTTAACCCAGTGAATAATATTTTATTAACATTTATAGAAAAAAAACTAAAAAGATATTATTAATTTAAAATTACCATAAACAGCCCAAAACGAGTCAAAGTATTTTGAAAATTGTATTAAGTATTGATTTAAGAATTGATGAAATGAACATATGGTGTAAATTTTAAGTACCTATTATACCAGTGGTTTTCAACCTTTTTGGTTTCACGGCTCCTTTTGATTTTGAAATCAAATATACGACTCCCATATGCAAATTTAAAACAAACAAATTTACATTATTCAATGACGGAATCTGTCGATCGGCCGGTCTATCTCACATATACCCAAGTGCGTACAACATGTATAGGGCGCACAGACTTACACGGCAGTTAAAAGTAGATAACAAAAAGTAAAAAACTATAAATTATTACAATTGTATTTTTAATTTTCGAACGAGGCTCACTTGATAATAACCGACGACGCCCCTGGGAGCCGCGACGCACAGGTTGAAAACCACTGTATTATACAGTTTTCTTATTTTTAATTACAACAAAATAAGAAAATTGCTACATGAGTAATCCAGTGAATATCCAATGCTTTAAGAATTTGAACTTCAAAAACTTAATATGACTTTCCGGTAGACATTTATTTTTTTATAAAAGTAGACAAAGGTATGAGGAATGTTGTATTATATTTTGAAATCTTAGATTTAAAAAAAATGTTTTTATCCAACGAATACAGTTTTATTGACATTTATAGAAAAAAAAAAAGCTAAAATAATTGGAAACTGAAAATGTCCGTAAACAGCTCAAAGCATATCAAATTAATTTGAGAGTTGTATCGTGTATAGAAAATGCTAATATAAACATTCAGTGAAAATATTCATGTATCTACGATCATTTGTTCTAGAGTTACACCAAAAACCGATTTTGCGTAAAAATTCACGTTTTTTCTTAATTTATTTTTCCCGGCGCTTTTGAAAATTACTAATTTTTTTACTTTTGATCCCCCAAAGTATCAACTAGATTCACTTTCCTATCAAAAAATATACTGTTGAAGAAAATCTATAGAGTAATCTATAATATATAAATCTATAAGCATTTTTACTGTCCTAAAAGGTGATGAATAACACCAAAAATTATAATTAAAATAATAAGACACACATCATTGTAAAATCAATACATTCATCGCTCCACTCGGAATCTAAAAATGAGCAAGTGGGTAAGTACCACTCTTCTGTACATTAGATGTTGTGTAAGTTGTAGGTCACTGTAACGGATGTGTTAAATTTTAATACAATGATATAAAATCATTGTACTTACTACTTATGCAAAATACGATTTTAAGTGAAGAAGGTCTGTCAGCCTATATTATCAAGTATATTTTTAAATATTAATATTGAAGTAGGTTTTTTTTACCCTGATATTATAATAACTTATGAGGAACTTTGTAATACAATTTCAAACTTTTAGAGCCATCAAAAAATCGATATTCGTAGAAAAAGAATTAGTTTTAAAATTATACCAAGTATATAAAATCCTAATATATAAGTATTTGATGAAAGTTTCAAGTACTTGCCGTACTCAGTTTTTGATTCACAACAAAATAAGAAAATCTTTTGATGAGATTTTGTTAATAATTTACAGCAAATTTCCAATGTCATATTATGAATCTTTGTTTCAAAATTCTAACTTCAAAAAAAATTAATTTGACACCCCGCTAAACTTTTTTTTAAGGTAGACAAACTTATGAGGAATCTTGAGTTGAATTTTCAAATCTTAGATATAAAAATAATACTTTTTATTAATTTCTAACTAAAATAATTAGCGAATTTTCGTAATTTTGACAAATTTTGTAAAAATTCAGACCCTCAGTAAATATTATTATGATTGTGCCTTTAAGCTAATGAATATTAAATATAAACAACTATATGAGTAGAAAAAAAATTGGAAATAGAAATTGGCCATTTTAGCAACCCTAGAATGTAGATAATATATCAAATGTTATGCTGAATAGGGGTACCAAATATGATTGCCTTAGTGTACCAATGATAATCAGTACAACACTGGCGAATGCCGAATGGGGATAATACTCTCAACATCTCGTTTGAGCTAATTCTGTATATACATAAATGATGATAATATAGATTAAATGCAATAGTCGAATAATGCATGCCGCGGCATAGATGCCGATAATTCATGAACAATTTCCCTGGAATAAGGGCCCATTTTGAAATAGTTTACTCGAGTAAAAATATTTGATTATAATTATTTAAAAATAATTTAAATATTAAAGGGTAATTTTTTTTATATTTTAAATTAAATTCACCCAAATTTATAATTTCCAATATACTCAACAACTTACAAGTACACACATTCAAAATTAGTTTTAATTAATATTTGATACGCACTTTTGTCCAGAAACATCGCTCCACGACGATGGTATTGTCAAGCACTCATCGCCGCCATGAAAGAATCTTAGTACGTCACCACCAAAAACATAACCAACGTATTTCATTCTGCTGATACCAGTACCATATGGTTGTACTGACCAATGAGTTACATGAAATGATGCATTTACTACAGATAACTCATTTTCTTTGGCGGTGTGCTATATTACATATTTAAAACATTATTTTGTTTTATTTCGTTTCGTTTCACAACACGAGATATTTTTACATACCAAATACCGTTCAGTTGCCACGGACACTAAAATTAAATCATCTCCGACTCGAACTTTTTCACCCTCTGATCGTTGTTTCGATGCTGGGTGCACAGTCCACCAACAAGCTTCACCTTGTGAATGCTCTTGTAGACCAACGTCAAAAGACAATTTATCATTCGATGAACTTGTTGATAGACAAGCTAAATACTGAAAATATTTTATATAAAGATTTTTTATTTTATTTCCTTTTTTAATTATTATCTTATCCTAATTTATTTATAATCAAACCATATCGCTATTTTGATGACGCAATAAAATAGCATTTCCGTATAGCAATGTTCGATGTCCTGATCCAGTTCCACCTTTTCCCTAAAAACAAATGTATAAACGTATAGTTTAAAATAATAAAGGCATAAAATGTTTGAACAAATTCAAAATAATAATTTAATTACCTCTTGAGAACTTGCAGCTGTCACTAGTTCTTGTAAAGCCCTCACAGATAACGCTTGTTCAATGACAAAAACACATTGTGACAAGTCAGGTGGAATATTCTACAATATATTGTAAAAAATAATTATAATTAGTTTATTGTTTTGTTTAAATTATTGAATATTTATTATTACTTTATCGGCAATATTTTCTAAGTAACAGTGCCGATTTCCAAATCCTTCTGCTGCAAGACAAACTCTCTCTCCGGTCGCAGTACATGATAAACACACCATATCTTCCTATTAGACATATATTATGTTATAGTATACATTATTTGATAATTATTATATAATAATCCAAATATCCAATATTTGACTAACACAAGCATTTTTATTGGAATAATTGTCCCATTTTTTATTTAAAACGATGTCAACTGAATTTGTTACTAACCTAGTCATTAATTATGTTTCAATATTTTTAACATTTAATACCTATAGGTACCTAGCCTGATACTTAAGTATAAAAAACTATTTTTACCTTTCACCTACCAATAAAATATTATTTTCGTATCATATTAAAAGCGTTAAGCATAATAATTAGGCAGGTACCTATATATTGATTCCAAAATGTTGATACATTTCTAAAAAATTCGATATTATTGAAATACAGTCAAACTTGTAGATAACTACATTTTTTCGGGAACTTGAATTTCGCTTACCCACGCAGTAAAAAATTATATTAGTCTAAATATAGTTTAAGAATTTATAAAGATAATTTTGTTTTTAAACTACCTTTCAACACTGATAGACTCAAAACGCTCAAAAAAAAAAAAATTCCATTTTATGTTATTCACAATTAAAACGTTATCCAAGTTTTGCGTTTATCGTTATTCAGAATTAAAACGTTATAGAAGTTTTGCATTTATAGTTATTTATAATACTATTTATACTTTTTACACTATTTATAATAGTGTTAATACCTATTAAAATTATTAATAATAAGTAATAACTAATACCGGGTAATGGCCCGGATACGGAATATAATATAGTCAATTATAATGTCCGTATAAGCATGAAATAAATATTTCTACGAAACCAATATAACTTTTAAATAAATGGATTTTAAATTATTTCGTTTAGCGTTATTTTTTGTTCAATGGTATTCTATAAATTACATTTTGCATTATGTTGTTTAATGATATATAATATATTTTGTTAATCGTTATGTTTTGTTTTGCAGTAGATATTTAGATATTTTTGATTATCACTTTTTGTTATAATTACGTTTACAAATTTCAATCGTTTTTTGTAAAATATAACGTTATTATAAAGTTTGTAAGGCCTGGAATAATGTAACCCATTTTTATGAAATTTAAACAAAACTAAACATTTTTTGAATAAAAATACTGTTTTTAGAATTATAATTTGTTATTCACTATTAAAATTAGAAATATGATAAAAAAAACCTCATTTCTTTAATCATTTTATAAAAATTATAAAAATAAATTATGCTTATTTTAAAATAATATAGAAACATCAAACATATTGTATCCGATGTATGTATGGAGTATGGGCTACAATAAATTGGGGAAGTGATAAAAAAAAATATGACCTTTCACAGATTACCTGTATATGAAAATAAATTGATTAATAAGAGTGTGAGAACACCTTGCCAAATTAGTTTAAAACATAAAATATATAATAATTAGTGTAAAAAAACTAGAATGAAATAATTAATAGGACTTTTTAATAAACATTTTATTAGTATATAATTCAGACTCTAGACTCTAAAGTAAATTAAAAATTTGGCAATATATTTATGTGTAACACTGTAATGTTTCACAAAAATTTTAAACGGTAGGTATTAAAAATATACCTACCTATAATAATCAATGGTATTATGTATGGCATAATTGTATTGGAACCACTAGTATATTACATAGAAAAGGTAATTAGTAGCCTATGTTTCCTATGTTTATTTTCGATCAATAAAAAAAATACATAGAAGGCTTATTAGAGAAATAATGAAAATAAACTGTGATATACCTAGAAGGTTTTATTCCAAAAGTTAAAAATATTAGCAATAAAACCATTGTACAACTGTTCATTTTAGAATTAAAACGAAAAAAAAACAAAATCAATTTTACGTAAAATTTGCAGCTTTCCAAAGTTAATTTTTTTTTTTTGAAGATTACTGGAAATGTATTACTTTTATCTTCCAACGTATCAATTAATCCAATTTTTTACTAGAACCACCTTAAACTTAAAGATTTAAGTAATTTCTATTATAACTTCTAGGGATCCGTTATTCTTTAACAGCTGCTCCAAAAGACGTTGTTAGACACAAAAATAAAAAACGCACATCATTGTAAAACCAAGGTATTCATCATTCTGCTTAAAATATTAAACAAGTTGTGAACTCATGGAAATTTAATGATAATTAAATAAAAAATATCATTAACGAGGAAGGATTGTATTAATTCCGCCAATTTCGATTCGACTTCACTGTCCATGCTAAGTTGCCAACAATGAATCTATCATTTCCGCTGAATTTTAGTATATTACTATTTTAAATTATATCTAAAATTTAAAATTGTTATTATAAGTATTTAATAGATAAAATAAGATTTTTCAGTATAAAAACATTTAATTGCGATGTCAAATGACAAATACATAGTTATTCCTTATTAGTTATTATCCTGCAATACCTACAAGGCTACAACTACATTTAGAAAATCTCAATATCCCTAGTATAAAAAATTCTTGCATAAAAAATATTATCTGTTGATCACTACTAATGTGAAAACAATTTTAAAGTGGGTAATAGGTAGTAATAAACAGAAAAGTTAATATGCTTAAAATAAATGTTACACCAATAAGAAATTGTACCTATCTATTTAATGATTTAAATTTTAAATCGTGAAATTGTTAGTTAAACAAATTTTTATTTTTTAATAACTGTATGGCGTAATATATTTTGTTTAAAATAGAATATATTATGTTATTATATTTTTATAATGTATATACCTAATATATATTACTATACACAGATAGATATAGTAGTTTTGATAATTTTAAAGATATCTAATTTCTAGTGGATATTTATATTTACATTAAAGTACAACATTGTATGATTAATAAAATAAAAGTATATCAATGGTTCATAATTTCAACTACAAACGTCTCGCAAATATGGAAAACACAACCAATTTTAACAATTTAAAAAATATAATATGCAAAATATGCACTTAAAGAAGAATATAACAAAATATGAACTACCACAAGAAAAAGGAGTAAAATATGCAAAATATGCAACAAAAAAAGTACTGCAAACTCTTGGTATTATGAAACAAATTTGTATATCACTAAGCCATGTTTTGAATGAATATTAAAAATACATGCAAACTCCTATAAGTCCCTAAACCTACTTGTAACAGATAAAATAAAGTTTTATCGTAAGTAATTAGTAAATTTTAAATGATTCATATCAGGTAACACTAAAATAACTACAGATGTGTGTCACATAAAACAAGTTAGATGAATGTTTATACAATAAATATTTTAGAAAATCTTTTAAAAATATGGAGTCAGAAATGAACGCTAAAATATCATTATCACAATTATATGTTTTAATCTCGTTAATTTAAATTGTAAGTTTTGGGGGCCCCGGTGAATTGAGATACCTAGGCCAACCTATCTTTACGCCGTTGGATACAGGTGCTTTATATTAATAATCCGTAATATATTGTTTTAATTTCAAGTTATCATTGATCATTGTTCTGAATTGCATCTTACGTAAGTCTCTTCTGTGATTGATATTGAATCTTTTAAAATTTTAAACTATAGAATTATCAATTTACTTTTATACAAAGAAAATATATGTATGGGGCAGTGTGGCGTGGCCTCCAATTTACAGCGAGATATTTTAATAAGTATTGTAGACGCTTTATTTAAGTAATCAGAGTATTGACATCTGTAATCGATAAAACACACTCTTACCTGTTATCACCAGAATATACTATTAGTATAACTGAATAAATTATTAGGATTTTTGTGTAATATGTATATTAAAATTCTAATGGTGTTTAAATACACAATCATAGACGTATTTGTAGTTGTAGTTCATTTAGAAGTGGACTTTTTTAAATGTAGACTGTAGATACCTAGGTACATATTTTTTTTTTTAATTGAATAATAACATCTACAAGTTAAGTCAATGTTATGTAAATGTTTAATAAATTATAAAACTAAACGTTTTTCAATAAATTATCTTAACACGCGTATTATTATAAGACTTCGTGTATAAAAACGTTTTTTGTTCATAATTAAAAAAATAATAAAAACAAGCGCAGGAATGTACAAATATTGTAAGATGAATATTGCTTTCCACCAGAACTTGTAGAGTAGTATTTTGTTTTTTCAGCGAGTTTGTAAAAATCTGTTAGCTTAAATTGTTCAATGGAGTGGATATAAACTGTTCACCCAAATATAAAATTGATTTATTATGTATATTAAATACATTTATAATATCTATTTATTCCTGGTTGCATAATCATTAATCACTAAATAGTAATTAGGTAATCAATAGTGAGCTAATGGCCCCTTAAACATGATTTAGTGGCCCATGATTGGTCGATAAAATTTTATTGAACCATTAAATTAATCAAATTTGCATGCAGCCTGGCATTAGTTATTTATTTCTTTTATTTATGAATATTATCAATGATAATGTATAATAGACATTTTTACTGTTCACCCAAAATAATATAGGTAGGTAGTAATTATAAATAACAGTCCTTTTCAAACAGCGTTACTGTTTACGACCAACATTTTAAGGAGTACCTATGTTTAAATGTATCCGTCTATAAATTATGTAAATTAGCCGAATAAATCATTATAAATACCCAGGAGGCACCGCAATAAGATGCAAAATATTATTTAGGATACACAACTGTATAAATAATACAGTGGAGTATTGATAACTCGAACCCAACAACTCGAAAAGCTCGATAACTCGATTTTTTTTTGCCCCCTAACGTGTTATTTTGAGGTACAAAACTCGGAAAACCTATAAACTGAATTAATTTTTATTCTCATCAGTATCAGAGTCATCGAGACTATACTGTGTATTATAATATTAACATATATGTATCTATGCGGCTAGTATTGTTTTATTGTATATTATATTATTACAATGTTAATTGGTCGTGACCATTAAACCATTAGAGCACCTATATGCGTATTATAATAATAATAATAATACATAATAGTGTAATAAAAAATTGGCAATAGTATTTTTATAATTATTCGCCGAGACTTACGGTCCGGAGAAACGAGACATCGTCCTGTTCCGAACTGCCCTCGCTGTCGGCCATCGCGGCGAGTTTGCCGGTCTGCTGCTGGTGCTGCGGATGCTTATGCGGCTGCTTCTGCTGTTATACGGACGACCAGACGTCGTCGCTCGTACCGGCTCTTCAATGACGGTAATAATAATATTTCAAACGGACACCGCGCTCGGCTGCGTCACTGTGCGGCGGCGCATTTCGGCGCATTTGTCAGCGTTCGCCCGCTCGTCCGCGCTCGGTCTCTGTTGTCCGTTTGCGAATTAAAGGCGCACAGTCGATCGGACCTACGGGCAGAGAAACAGTGAGATCGGCCGCATGAACAAGCGTGTCGCGCGTATCGAAATGGATTTCTATTATTATACGGTGTGCCGCCGCGACGTCGTTTCGCTGTGCATTTGATCGTCGCGGCCGGCGGCGGACCAGCCGCGGCGGGACGTGTGGTATATCTCGCACGCGGAGCTTAGGTATATGGTTATAATTATTTTTAAAATACACATAGCGTGTACGCCGGCCGGCAGCGGACGGTTTATTATTATTATTATTATTAATATTTTTTTTCCGCCGTTATTATTGTACGATTATGAGAGAATGCGCGTCTACAGTGTGTTTTAAACGTTTGTGTACAACTAAAAAAAAAAAAATTTCATACACTTTCCAAACACACCGTATATAACAATATATAATATTACCGACTAACCTAAGAGGACGCCGTACCCGCAAGCGTTCTCTCGGGTCTCCGTCTTACAAACGTATACGACTATAATATAACAGCAAATTTGTGTTCAGTAGAACCTATGCTGCAATAATTATGTGTTGTTGGCTTTAACATTACTCATTTAGAGTAAATTAGAGTAGTTTAGAATCAATTTATCTATGACCAAACTTCAAGGTAAAACCATTACCTATCTGGCTGCATGTGTTTTATCGTTGGTTTTTTACGATATTTTAATTTTTAAGCAACTTATGAGCATATGTACTTTTGTATTTTAATATTTTACATATAGGTACTCATAAGTCATAACTAACTTAAAAAATAAAATTTCGTATAAACTCAACTAAAGAACAGAAAATCTTACCTTTAAGTGTTTTGATAATATGTAAATTCCCTCTAATATATTATAAGCTAATAGCCACAATATTGATCCAGCTCTCAAGTCAAATTTGATATTTTTTACGATATTTTGTAAGACGGAGACAACACACGTGGTTGTACCCGGTGGGGGAACCTTGGGACCTCATGGATGTAAATAAGCAGTAGGTAGATCGCGTTCTATTATTTTCTTTTTACATTTGGGGGGGAGGGGGGTGCACGACTAAATAATCGGCACCTTGGCCTTAATGACGATAAAATCATACACACAACAAATAAATACTAATTGATCATCGCCTTGAACGCACTGGACATAATAATATATAGTTACATTACAAACATATCTAAGTCGTCGGTTTATGAATTGCTTAGTGGTTTGACATTTTATGTCGATTTATTTTATCTTATACGAGTTACGTTATTTACTTTTGTGAATATACTCGATTAACGCGATCGCATGATATTCAAACGTTTATTTCTAAACGGAATCGTGTGCCCACTGCCCACGGGTGTACGACAGAAACTCCGTTCATATAGGCACGCGTGACGCTTTCGAAGCTCACAATATTCACTGATCCCCGAAATCAGTGAAATCGATCTCGACGAAAATGTCCTCTATAGGGACTGACAACCGTATGCCACGTCATAATAATCATATTATCATGTGTATAGTGTAGGTACCTATGGTATTATATTATATTATTATTGTAAGACACCTACCTATATATATATATATATGGTATATACTGCCGATGGACAGCCAGTGGGATATATGCGTACTGTTACCTACCTATTTTAGAACGTTATAGGTACACCGCGGAATGTTCGTTGACACCACGGCAGGTATCCGCAGACGACTGACGTGTAAAACAGGCGAAGATACGCGGCGCTTCGTACGTGCAGCAATGATAGACGCCGATGCGAGCACAGACGTAAAAAAATGACAGCTGAGAGCAGGAAAAAATGGAAAAAAAAATTATTGCCGTACGCGGTACAGCCACGAGATATATATATAGGTACACGCACACGAACACACACACACAGACTTCTAATAAATGTATTTATTAATAATATAATATACAAGCCGGGCCCGGTGTTCCGGCGGCAACGAGCTGCTCTGTGCACGGAAGCTGCTGCCGCCACCAGCCACCACCGTCAGATGAGTCTATTCTATTTATAGGCCAAAGCTTGTTTCTCGAGTAGGCGGTGATCACGCGGTTCATATGTATGTATGTGTGTGTGTGTGTGTGTGTGTCTGAGCTTGGTAAACTAGTAGCACTGCAAGACTGGCGACGGACGCACGAACAGTCGCGTATATGATAGAGCTCGGCGTAGGTACAGTGTATGATTCTTTGACGAAATCACTGCACTATATTATATTATATACCTACTCTGTCTACACATGCGTACGTGACTTTGGCCCACCCACGTGTAGATTCTGAGACCTTTGCCAATACTGTGCAGATTATCAACGAGAATTTGCGTTTTTTTTATCCGGATTTCACGTAACATTTAACAAATGTCAGATATAGTTACAGTATTTCACTAATCTATATATATTATCATTCCAGTTATCCAAGAACTTGGACATTTTTCACGCATGTAATCGTAAATAATATAATGATTCACGCCTATAATGTAAATACCTGCGGTGTATCCAAATGTTTGGTTTTTTTTTTTTTTGGTACAAAGTACCTACTAAGAACATATAATAATTGTATAGATAATAATATACCCGCGGGTATACCTTTTTGCTCATATAAATAATTACTATGAACTAAGATAGTATTTAGTATCTTAGTTTATGGTATTTAATGAACATATATTTATTATTAATAATTATTTTATCATAATATACCTATATACCGGCGATTTCATCGCGGAACGAAGCAGGAAGCAATCACTTAAATCGTATCATTATTTCATATCGCTGTGCCTGCAAACAACATACCATCTAACCTGACCTGCATAACATAATTGAAATTATATATAATTATATCCTATAGGATATCACATCTATATTATATATGTTGTTGGAGCATAAGTCATTTCCAGGGGACTTCCACGATTTTTCTTCATCTTATGATTTGTCGTTGTACAGTGTACACCGTATGCACAATATGCAGCAGATAGGTCGTAGGTATACCTATATAGATACAATATGTCAATATTTTTATCGAAAATATCAATCGATTAAATTACCTAAAAATTGCACAAACAAGCCCTTCCGTAATAAAAACCTGGTGAAATGCCTGCAGAATATCGCCTATAATTTGATTTATTAATGAGGCCTGCAGGGATTTCGGGAAAGTTAGTGGCTTGCTCGGTACCGCGGTACCATCCACCGCAAGACTATACCCAGGATCGTTCACAGACTTTAAGTTTGGATCCAGTTGGAGAATATTTCAGCAGATTTTCTTCGTCTTTGTTTTATTATTATTATTATTATTATTTGTTTATCTCGTGTTTCTCTACTTATGTTGATGATGGTTTTTTCATTTCGATAACCGCACTTGTACCACACTACTATACGCCCGCGTCTCTCACCTTTGGCCGATGTTCAAAGAGTAATCGGACACCTCCTACACTTCGACGAATGTCGTTGACGGTCGAGTGTTCCGCGGGTTGAACATAACGCTGCATAGCTCGGGCTTGCCGGGTGCTTCTTGTCAACGTCGAAATCAGTGTAAATATGCTAATGGTGATAAAACAACAGTAATAATAATAATAATTATTATTATTATTTTTAGGGTTCCGTACAATAAAACGGAACCCTATTATTAAGGCTCCGCTGTCCGTCCGTCTGTCACCAGGCTGTATCTCATGATTCATGAACCATGAAAGTTAGAAAATTGAAATTTTCACAGATTATGTATTTCTGTTTCCGCTATAATAACAAATACTAAAAATCATAGAATTTTTAATATGAGCAGTGTTGCCAACATGTTTATAGCTGATGATGGTACGGAACTCTTCGTGCGCGAGTCCGACTCGCACTTTGTCGGTTTTTTTATAATTTATTATTACTTCTACTGGTCGTGGAAAATATAAGAAGTTTAAAGAGAGAAGTAGATATCTGTCGGGTTGTACCATATAACCGACGGAAATTATAGGTATAGGTATAATAGCATAATATTAACTCATAGCCCATAGATTACCGTATAATATTATGTACCTACATTATTTTACTATCGTTGCTGGATACATTCATATACATTAGTAGCATAGGCGCAAATAGGGGGGGAGCTTTAGGGGCTAAGCCCCCCCAAAAATGTCCATAGCCCTCCCAAACATTGTCTACATTTTGTTTTAAGTTTATTCAATATTATCAAAGTAAGGCCCTATTAGCCCTATTAGCCCCCAAAATCTCAAACGCTATTTGCGCCTATGATTAGTAGGCTCCCTACTTAGAGACCCTGTAAGTTGTAACAATGGAAAAGTTTTTTTTTAAATGTAGGTAGTACATTACAGAACATATATATATATAGGAATTTATATTTGTATGAAATAGAAAATATTTCATTTATATTAGATTTTTAACAATTTTGCTTTTTGGCGTTACACAATGTTTTTTTTTTTGAAACATTGGTGCAAACTTTATAAAATAGTTAGTTATTATTATTGTATAATATTATCTGGCGGTGTCTCGGCTTCGACCTGCACTATGGTAGTCGCCGTCAACGTACATCGCCCCAGCTTTCATCGGCCGAGCGCTTTACTTGTATTTTTTTTGCCATTTTAACCACAGAATACGACATCTGGAAAAAGATAGATTTTAAAGTTATCCTTAAAGAATTTATCTCGAAAAAACTAAGAAGAGTCTATATTTGAAATTAAATATATGATTTTAAAATTAGCATTAAAATTGTCTATACCTATATACATAATCTTACTTTTATAATACGATATATTTTATCTAATATGATATAAATAATAAAAATTATAACTTTTCTCTGTAAATTAATACGTTTTATAAAAAATAATTATATGACGATTGTTTTGTGCATAAAAATTAGTTAGTTGCAATAAATCTGTAGATCGATTTAAATTAAGAATTGTTAAAATATAGGTATGTAAAATATTGTAGGTACCTATTTTGAAATAATTTGAGAGCTGGCCCTAAATATTCACTGCCTACGCCCTAGGGGCTCTCAAATTTTTGATACGGTGAATTATGTTATTATCTCTGTCAGATAGTAGGTACCTATACCTACGGAGTATAGCGATATAGGCACCATTGTTAAAGATTATCCAGGATATATATGGCTATATATTATACAGGCGGACGCTTCTTACAGTTCCAAAATAATTAGGAATGTGAAAAATGTATTTTAAAAATGAACGCCTCCTCTTTTTATAGGTATATCATTATTTCTTAAACTGTTACACCACCGTGCACAATAATTGGATTTCGTACAAGCCGAAATTCCCGTACGTTGATATACATATTATTATACATTTATATGTATATATCTAATATGTATATCAACGTACGTATATATCTCACGTTTTATACTCTTGAGATTTTCTTTTCTTATGCGTTTGGACCAGTGCCGACGTTTTATTGTGTTTTAAAAGACCTCAAGATATGTATATACCTATATGTATATAAATATAACACAATGATATAGAATTTATGTCCATCAGTTTTTTTTATACTTTTATAATATCATCATGGCAAGACCTTTATTCGTTGAAAATTAAACTCAAAATGAACCAGGCCCCTCTCCTTTCTATTACCTAGAAAATACTATTCATAATAGAGACAATACTGTACGTTAACTCAAATAGACAAAATATATATATAGGTAGCCGAGTTTAAAAGTTATTTTTTTATGAGAGTTTTAAGTTTAAATGTTAACAAAATTTGTCATAATCACGAAAATTTGAATTTTAAGTTTTAAGATTAAGTTGAAAATATATACAACATTTTAATCTTTTATAGTTAGGTAAGGATTGAAAATGTAATATAAGGTTCCTAATAAGCCATGGTTCTTACTGAAACCCAAAAATCTTAATAAAATATTTCTGTGGGAACTTGAAGCATAGTTAAGTATACTTATTACTATATTTTAATATAGGTAAGTACCCTAACCTATATACAACGAAATTCTCAAAATATTATTAATTATGAGGTATTGCCTATTTATAATACCACGAACCGACGAACCTGTTCACACCGTTTTATGGTAAGTTAATAATAATAATATATATTATCATATAAAATTCAGAGGAACAAATAACGTTAGAGATTTTTTTAAGGGGTGGGGGGGTTGGGTAGCTGAAGCCCTACTATATAATTATATTGAATAAGCCCCTAAAGCCCCTATCTATTTGTTCCTATAAATTCATTTATAGGTGGATTTTAGGTACTTACTATTATAATAGGTAAGTAGGTAATTAATGATATAATAATAATGCGATGTTTTTGGAAAAATATTATTCTAGGTTACCATATTACATTGTTACTAATAGTAAAATGAATTACTAGTTTAATAAGTATAATAACAATATAAATAAATAATAAAATATACTTAGTAATATACTAATAGCCAATAGGTAGGGAGGCTTTGTGCCTTTATGCTTGAGTCTCTAGTCTACTCAGAATCGTTTTTTGTATGCAATGATTTATAATTTAATTCAAATTTAACACATCCATTAAAGCTACCAATCCTAATTAAAAGGAGATGTTAAAATTTAAAAAAAAATGGTAATCAATCTGAAATTAACTTTATGAGAAATTCAGATGTGTCTTCAAAAATATTATCTGCCTACCTAGCTATGTTTTCGGCTAAAATATAGCCCCTTTTTCCTCGTAGATCGTTATTTAACTATATCTAGAGACTAGAATCGATGGTTAAAAATGTTCCGGGAAAATTAAGAATTTGGCGGTCAGACTAAAAAGTAATAGCTAATTGAAATTTATAGTACTTTCTTGTACTTACCCATTACCCGGCTTGGTCACTCGCTCGCTGCGCTGACTAGGACAATTAAAATCGAAAACTTCCCTCGACTTGTTACGTCAAACCACCTTGGATGGGTCTCCGATTTCAAACAGCTAAAACTTCAAAAGTAATTTTAACTAATCTTCGTAATTCAACATGTCGCTAGGTCAGAAGCAAGTCATGTGTTGCTTTAGGGTGGCATACAAATTTAATGAAATTTAAGGCGACAAAATAAAAACTTTTCTTGTTCATAGTTTACCTTCAATATTTTTTGTAATTATTTATATTATTTTCAGACTAATTGATGAAAACAATACCTATATTACCTACATTTTTGTTCATGTGAAAACATTAAAATAATTTTTATTTGGAGAAGGTACCTAGTATAAAAGACGATAAAATCATATTTATGTTTGGAAACAAATAACCTAGATCTGGCACTGCCTATAGAGGTTTTTAAAATTCCAGTTAAATATTCTCAAAAAGTCTGCTTGCGACACGTGTTAGGTGTGTGCCATTTGTTGATTTATAATATAGTAACCAGTAGACAATTAAATATCATATTATCAAGTATAAGTAAAATAAATTTCAATAAAGTTGTTTAACATAAATAAAGTTTCTAAACGTGTTTGAAAACCATCATATATCTATAATAGTATATTTAATCTGTATGCTTAAACTTTAAAAGAATTGAAAAAGTAGTTGGTATATATTAATTTCTTTGCTGTATGGAATGTGTAATTTTTACTTGGACATAGTTCAAAAGTTTTACTTTGGTTTCAAGGGATTTGAAACATAGCAGCTATACCTACCTTATGGATAATGTATTCACTAATGAAACCACACAAACTAATATAACTATATTCAGAGTACGGACACACCAATTGACCTATTGGCTAAGGTCCAATCTAAATATTTCAATATATTTTTATTAGTGAGTGAAAAATGCAAATATCTAACTTTAATATTTTAGTCAAAGCCCCAAAATGGACAGGTCAATGAAAAAATTAACTTGAGTTAGTTCAATTAAGTCAACGTTAAGTTATTTATTCAAATGTTTGGCCATTGGTCAGTTAGTTCTATTACAATTTATGTACCGAAGTGCTAACAACTAACAAGTATTGTAGCATATTATACAACTAACATATACAAATATTTAATAACAATTAATATACTATTTATGACAGACAAAGATAAAGACTGCTAAGAATAATCAAAATCAAAGGTAAGCCGTAAGTTATTTAATTAACAAATGATACAATTAAATCTAATGAGTTGAAACTGTAATGAGAAAAATATGAACTTACCTCAGAAAATATTATTTTTGATTTACACACGATTCATTTTTTTATTCCATTATTAACAACTCTATAAAATGTTTAAGCTTTATAAATGTCTTTTATTTATCAACATTTATAGAAAAAAACTTTAAAAAAGAATCGATTGTCAAGCACTCTTCATCATAGAAAAAGTCATTGTAATATATGTGTTAAATCTTGAATATAAATTCAATGAATTTATCATTGCATAAAAAATAATATTTTGAGTGAATACTAATTTTCATTGATTTTGTCACCCTTCAACATATTAGAATACAAAATTTGTATTACAGATATTACCATATTTTATTAATAGATTAAATAATAACACACAAATAATATTTGATTTATTTAATGATTACTCATATTTACAGGTCTAAACATTATAATATTAAGTAATTACTATTTTTTAAACAAGTAAATATAATCCTACATTTTTTTTTTTTAACAAAATAGTTATTTAAATTAAGTATAAACAAAATCAAATATAGGATAATGATAGCAAAATATATTAATAATATATCACCAAACTATATAATGCACTATGAATCTTAATTGTGGCCTATGAGTTAAATAAATTTACACAAATTAATGGTTTAAAAGTGTATTGTAATAATTAAAAAAAAAAAATTAAGTTCAATGTTTAACTTGTAGTATCCTAAATTCTAAAGTATTAAAAAGCCATCAGTTAAAATTTAAAACATTAAATTTCAAGTTGAAGCAAACTAAATACTTTTTTAATAATTTAAATTTACACTGTTGTCTTAATAAATTTCTAAATACAATTAATCATACTATAATGTTAATATTTTAGGTCCCAATAAATATATCAAGTGAATTAAACAATATAGAAATATTCGTTATAAATTATAAGCTATAATCAATGCATAGACATTGAATTAAAAATAATTTGATGTGTAGTAAATAGTCCATTTTAAATATTATATTTTTAATGAAAATGACCATAAAATAAAGTTAAGTTAAGGTTATATAATATACAAAAGTAATAGTTTTTTACGTTAATGTTTTTTTTTTATTTACTTAATATATACTGCAATATTGATAAAACTAAAAGTTGTGCATTAATACAAACTATATAAGACGAAAACAATAAGAGTAATTTTCCAAAATAATTATCTAATAGAAGTAATTGCTAAATTGATTTGGTAAACCCAAATTGTTTTTTATATTTATCTACCATGTGAATATTTGATGTACCTTAAATATTTAAAACTATATAATATATTGATTAATATATTTATTATTTACACAAAAGGCATTTATGATAATTCAAATATAGTATTATGGTACAAAATAAAATAAAATAATAATAATGAATATATAGGTAGTAAAAATCATATTACCGACTAAATGAAAAAAAAAAGATTTTACATTAATCAACTTTGACAACGCTATATATTTTTCGGACAAACCAAAATGTTGCAAAAAATCCAATTGTACCTGAAATACATTTTCATTGTATTAGAAATATTTGATCTTAGTGTATTATCCAAAATAATAATAGGTTAAGAGTTGCAAGGATAATGCAGGTTAGGAGTCTTATGCCGTGTTGCACTAAATATTTAAGGAATTAACAGTACCTTAAATAAGATTTAGTGACCCATGATTGGTCTATTCAATTTTAGTGAACCATTAAAATTAATAAATTGTTTACGTAACCCAGCATAACTATTATATTTCAATTCTATTAGGCACAACATTAATTTATATTTAAGTATAAAAAAAGAACATTATTTGTATATGCATAAATATATAAAATAAGTGATATTTAATATGTATGTAAATTGTTTACAGATTATAAAAATTAACTTAATAAAAAAATAGAAACCTAGTACTGTGTCCTAGTAAGTATTCAGCTTAAGGACAATTAGTGGCCACAAAAACCTGCAGACCTATATAATGGTAGAATTTGGATGACGTACACAGTTGTTGAAGTTTGAATAAAAAACATATTTAGGAACATTTTTCACTCTAATAAAGTTTCAATTGTACAAAACAAAAATTTTTTTATTTTTTATCTTTGTTAACTTACCAGTCATTAAGAAGAATAAGAACACCATTATGAATGTGTATCCAAAATAAAGGAAAGTTGAAGCAACGCCTTCAATATTAAGTCTAGTTTTGAAATAGTGAACGCAATACAGAAATAGATAGAATGATGTAAACGCACTGGTCAAAAAACTCCTCCACCACCAATGATAATCCTGCAAAAAATAATTATAATAAAAACATAATCGACATTTTTAAACACCTAACTTACTTCAGCACATAAATGGAAATAACATAGAAGAACAGTAGTTTCGGAACAAGTTATTATGAGAATAATAAACACGAGGAACAAAAATCCAAACATATAATACATCTGGTTGGACCTGAAATTAATTAAATAACATAAGCAATATATTAAATTTAAATGTTAAAAACTCTGCAAATTAATTATTTTTTTTTTAATTACCTGAAAACATCATAAAATAGTTACTCAAATTTATTTAATAATATATAATACTTTTTCATATTTTTAAGTTAAATAAATAATTTGTCCCCTAAATCGAAATCTCATAATCAATCTCATTATAATTAAACTTACCACAAAGAGTTGAGAATAAAATAAAGTTGAATAAATATGCAGCCAAAAGGTAAAACTCCACCCATAATAATTCCTGGGAATGGTTGTGTATAAATAGTTTGTTCTGGAATTTGACGTGGGATTTGATTTGTTCTTACAGGATGTTCAATTGGCTAAAATAACATAATAAAATATGTTTAAATTTAATAGAACTTGAAATATTTGAATCTATTAAAAATGTAAAATGTATTAGTTGTAAAACATTAATTGGATATCAATTAATTCAAAATATATTTCCTTAATTGTAATAGAGGTATACATTTATACTGATGTAATAAAAACGTCCAACATGGTATTATTATTGAACTAATAATCTATTAAAATATATCTCACTGCATGATATAACCCGTTATTCAATTATCTGATCATAGATTTTATCCAGCCTGCAGTTCACTCAGTTTTAGTAAACGAATAGCATAGTTTACTTTCTGTTAAGTAACAACTCTAGCATGAAACTTTACTTTTTGGAACTATATACTTAATGGCTATCAAGGTAGGTCTAAAATGGATGTTAATTGCTATGATTTTTTCTAGATTGTAAATTATTGTACAGAAATGTAAGCTTCGGGAATTGGTAATATTTGTCTTCTTAGAAAATAGACCATATACAAGATCATACAATTAAGTGATAAAATCCAAGTATGTTTAGCTACAACTCCAAAGTGGGACTTTTACTTTGCTTTTTTTCTGTATTCATAAAATGCGGTAATTCTACCCTTAGACCAATAATATTACTTTGCCAAAGCTATTTTTAAAGATTAACTCTATCAATATGTATAAGCTAACTGACGCAACACTCTAAAAACATTTTCTCCATAAACCGATTTTATTATTTCCTCTTTCTTTATTATGCCTACTAACATTCAAGTTCCACCATATTATACTTGATATAAAATTATTCCATTAGCTCCTTTCATACAATTAATTACTCAAATGATGCTACAAGCTAAATTCATCACATTAAAGTAATGTCAACAACATTTAATTTGTGGCTTTAAATTATAATGTATGCTAGAATGTGTATACATTTTAAATTTTATCATAATATATTTTTGGCATAAGTATGTGTGCAATGTATTATTTATTTATAAAATTACATCAAAAAATACTTACTCGTTTACGGAAGCCAAATAATGCACCAACAAATGTAAGTGGTACAGATACACAAAACCATAATACTAACAAAACAAATAATGTGGAAAATGGTATAGCAGCAGAACTTTCTTTGGCCCATAGAACCAAATTCATTATGAAAAATAAACAGAAGACCACTCTATAAAAAAAAATATATATTTATAAATTTATAATATTTAACATTTATATACAAATTATGCATGTATTGAAGAACGCAGTAAATTCCCTTAACTAATTAACTCCTTAAACCCTCAAACTACAGAGAACATAACTTGTTTTAAATAAGCTTTAGAATTTTTCTTTCAATTATTGACGGAAAAATATTAATTCTACTATGCACATTTGTCAAGTGTCATAATTAAACACAAGTAACTAATATTGTTACAAAATATAATTAAACTAACTAATAGCTAAAAGCCTACAATTATAAGGTTAGTAATCTTCATAAATACTTATTTAAAATAAAACTCACAAACATAACAAAATAATAAAAGTAAAATTACAATATTGACTAGTTTCAATACTAAAATGGATTCTTATTTCTTGGTAACACCATTAAATTTAACTGATTTTCAATAGACATACAAGTTCTGTGTATTATTGTATTATTTTTAATCTTACCCAGGGCAAAACATTGAAGTCAATATTATATTTGTCTTCCACTTCTCACCACCAAAACTCTTATAAATTCTCGATGATACATAACCAGCAGGTGTCCCAAGGCATACAAATAATATTAGAGAACAAGTCATAAGTGAACCTCGATTAGCTGGCGATAGAAAACCCAAACACGCAAATGCTGAAACATCAATCATAACAATACAATTTTAGAAGGAGAAACAAAAATTACACTTAAAATGTTTATATTACCTAGTGTTACAACAGTCATACATAAGACTTGTACTCCAGAGCCAACAAAAACTGCAAGTAACATTCCTCTTCTTGGAGGACGAAAAACATCTCCATGAACTAGTTTCCAACCAAATTCTTCCTTAATATCGTCACCGGCATCAATCTAAAGAAATTCAATATAATTTTAATGAACTATTCATATTGAATATATTTTTACTAAAAGCTCAAATTAAGGTTGTAAACATCCTAGTGATAACCAGGAATGGTAGATTAAGTATAAGTATTTTACATTACCAAATTTGACTTTACCTGATTATATCTAGCAATATCTTTATGTAATGTACGCAATATAATCATTGCTACCATCCCAGATAAGAAAATTACTATCATTAAAGAATTTAAAATGCTGAACCATTGAATATTGGTAGGTGGCACAGAATCCAAAATATAATCCCAACGTGAAGACCATTTTACAGTGTTGTTAATCTATAATTCAATTAAATTCATAATGTAATTTGAAATAATAAAACATTAGACAATTTATCAAAATTTGTTATCTTAACTAAAATGTAAAATTTAAGAAATCAGTTTTAATGGTAATATATTTATTGAATAAATAATAATGTAGATAATAAATACTTAAAACTAACCTCAAATTGAATAGAGTATGAATATGTTATATTCAATGGAGTATTTATTTTATCAGCCGGGATTTCCATGAATCCTGTATTACAACTAGTGACTGGAAATTTATGTTGTATACTTTTTGGTTTCACTTTAACAGCTTTACAACATAAATAAATACTGATTAATTCATTAATAAAAAATTTAAAGATACTCCAAAAAGATTTATTTAAGTCATATTATAATAACTTCCACTTCAAAATATTTTTTAATTTAATTACACAACATATTAAATTAGAATATTTTATAAGAACAAAATTAATCTAAATGAAGCCATTGGATAAAATACATAATTATAACATAATAATCTTAAAATAATTGTTGACACACCTATAATTCTGCCACCCTCGGAGCTAAAAGATGATCCCCAGTCTTCGTGCTTTCCGCTGTGATAAGTAATAGTAAATTCTAAATGATTAAAAATATAATAAGTATTTGGCTTCAGCGCTTGTGGAACAACCTGAAACAATACAAAACTGTATTAACACTTAAAAGTAGGTACACAATAACATATTTAACCAAATTACCAAACTCTATTAAAGAATTGTGAAACTAAGAAATTATTTACTTTAAAAATGTTTATTTATAATAACTATTTAGTTTATTATTAGTCTTACTCTCAGAATAGTTGCACATAAATTATTATCATGGTTGGCTGGCTTATAACAACCCATTGGAAATCCTGTACTACAATACTGCTGGCCATCTTCTAAATCATAGCACCAAGTGACTGGCATATTATCTGAAATGTTAATAAAAACAAATTATAATATAATAATAATAATAACTTCATAAAACAAAATAATCATTTTAGTTTATTTTATTGTAATTTTTATTACCTTATAATAGTTAGATAAATTTATAATTTGATACTTTGGTAGGTAATAAAAGTAAAAGTAAATGTTGATAATTTAATTTTACCACATTATGTACAGTAAGTAAAATTACACTTACCAACGATAAAATGATGCTGATAATTTAAACTCATTCCTCGCTTAAGTACAAATAGCTTCATGTTACTAATTGAGTCATCAGGGAAATAACGTTTGGTACAAAGTACTTTACAATCCTCATTATTTAAAAACGATACCTGTGGATAAATTCATAAAATGAATAGAAGTCCAATTTTTTAAAGAATATTAATGACAAAATAATTAACTATTTCTTATTAAATAGGATTTATTTATATCTTAAATGGTACAAAAGAACTGTTATGTGTACCACATCAATAACCTATTGAATGTTATTCAAATCAATAGTGCAAGTAGACTATAAAAATTGCATTCCCCTATTTTACTAGTCACTTGGCTCACTTGTAAAAACATTTTTTAATATTTAATTTCTGTCTAATTTTATTGTACAAGCTTTTTACATTTTTCAATCAATATACAAAACTCCATCATTGACCAATTTTAATAATATTTTTTTAACTTATTGGACATATAAGAAGAAAAATTAAAACAGTATGTCCCATTGTACGACTGATGTAAAAATAAATCAATTAACCACAGTATGACAACTATGCTGTTTTAAGTTTTGATACAACCATCAGTACAATAAGTTCTCGTAATTGATAATTACAAGATAATTTATATTTTGCAATGAAACGAATATTGTGGATGGTGCTCTGAATCTGTGTTCAATTACGGTTCTATAACCTACACTGCTTATGCCTGATGGTCGAGAATCTGTATGCAATATACTATGGGTAACTCAAACATTAATAACTAAAAAAAGAAAATAGTCTTCATACTGTAATACATTTGTTATTATGTTTTTCATAAAATCACAAATCATTCCAATTAAATTTTGAGACAATGAAGATCAGTTTACACATATCGATGGTGACACGGCAAAAAGGTCTAAGCAACATGACTTATACCATTGGATGAAAAAATATATTTTACATCCATTGCGCGTGCCCAAAAAACAGCTATGACATTTATAATTATGGCAATTTGAAGTTTGAGGTCTAAATGACAAATTACATTGTCTTCTAAAATAAAGGGTCTAAACGACAACAATGGGGAATAAACGACATTAGTATAATTTTCTTTAGGGGACAAGCGACGTTTATGAAAATTGCGTGGTGCTTATACCCAAACTTTTCATATACCTAACTGACATTTCTAAGATATGATAATATTGTAGTACAACTGACATTGATTTACAATAATATTATTATCTGAAGATTAAAACATTTGATCCAAATTGGCAAATTTATGTTAGCCAGTAGGTAAGTTAACACTTATGCAAAATGTTTTGTACTAGTAAGGAGTGCTGTATTGTAGGTATTAGATATATAAAAATTAATGTACTAGACAATTTTTGTTTGACAATACAATATTTTACATTGATCTTTATTAATTTTTAGAATAGTTATTTATCTTATTATACAACTTATTATGACCATTTTATCTAATTAAATTAAATGTCTTAAATAAAATTATTTTATTGAATAATAATATTATTATTTGTCATTACTCGTTATGTTATTTTAATAAAGTTTCATATTTTTTTTTTTTTGCAGAAAATATTTGTCTACCTAAATATCATTTTGAAGAACATGTGATATAATATTATTTTATTGATCTCAAATAAAAATAGTTATCACTAAAAAATATAAAAATATATTGGGGATAAATGTATTAGAATCATCAGGTAAATTAAATAAAAATATAGGGAATAAGCGCCGTAGATAAATATAGTAAAAAAATGAAGTGCATAAGCGCCAAAATTAACTAACAAACTTATTCGAATTGCCGTATACACGTAAAAAATAACCAAAAGATACTTAAAAATATATATAAACATTAAGAACATAAAAACAAAAAAACAATTATTCAACAAAAAAATTTCCTATTCTTATACTGTAAAAAGTTATTGCAAATCTAGAAAAAAAAAATTAAATCACAAAAAAAGTTTTTTGGCTCTCCTGAAAACTATGAATTATGTTGCTTAGACCCTTTTCTTGTGTCACCATCGATATAATACATACATGATACATTAAATCGATTTCCTTATATTCAATAGAATATAATAAATTATTAAACAAAAATTAATGTTATACAGTAATAATTTAAACACTTACATTATATCCAGAAGGTCTAATTCTTTCACCAAATAAAACTTGTCCAAGATTTTCAGTAGGAGATTTACTTTCATCGGTTGTACAAAAGTCAAAGCTAAATAATAAATTAAAAAAAAATTATAATAACCTATTAAAACTAAAAAAAATCAACTTTTTCCATTTAACATTTAAAGAGAATTTAACAAAAATATTCAAAATTATTTTAAAGAAAATATTATCTTTCTAAAATAAGTTTTGTACCTATTGATATTTTCTATTGTCATTTATTTTGTACATGTTTTTTTACCAGTATTTTAATGCAGATTATATGCACAGTTGTTTTTAAAACTATTGATTGGCAGGGTATGTTCAATACTTTCTTATTTTAAAAAGCACAGCATTTTTTTTAAATTAAAATGAAAAATAGTGGATTTTATTTTAAGATATTATTGAAGAAGTATTATTATATTATATACTATACAATTATTAAAAAAAAATATTATAATTAAAAGGAAGTTATATATAAATATGAAACCTATAAATTATATTATAGTATGTTGTGTAGCAAGGGCGGGAAGTAAGCTATTTCAGCCGCGGGCCACATTTCGCCAAAGAATTAAATTGCCTTCCCGCAAGAGTCACACATACTATTTTTTATCACGCCGCTATGTTCATCAATCACGGCAAAGGTAATGCAGGGATCTATGCAACAACCAGACCATTCTACAAAAACAATTTCATGAAAGAAAAATGTTGATGTGGTTTAGTTTTCAGTGTTTGGTTATGCTAGGAATATGCCCGGCACTATGGGGATTCCCAATTTACCGCCCATTGGACGGAAAAAGCTCGCTTTCAAACGCTTCAACCGTCATCAAAAACTAAACTTTCAGTGCAGGTGTCACAAAAAAGTTATTACTTATTTATTTAAAAACTTGGTAAAAAATTAGAGTAGGTTATGAAAGTAAAAATTCAAAAAGTTCTCTAACATTTTTAAATTTTGATGTTACTGCGGAGATGAACAGATGCATTGTATTTTTAATTTTGTTTTTGTTTGCATTGAAAATCGTTTACATTAAAATTAATTAGATCAATATTTGTCAGTATAACTAATTCAAAAGCACATAAAAAATAATCGTTTTTATGTTCAAAACTACACACTTTAAAATCATAATTTATGACTATAATAATATGACCTATGTATAAATTACTTTTTGCCATCAACAAAAATATTTTTAATATTTATTAGTAGATAAATTGTACGTATTATTATAGTATTTATTGTACGTACAGTTGTTTTTAAAACTATTGATTGGCAGGGTATGTTTAATACTTTCTTATTTTAAAAAGCACTACATTTTTTTTAATTAAAATGAAAAATAGTGGTTTTTACTTTAAATAGTTATTGAAGAAGTATTATTATATTAGATATTATACTATTATTAAAAAAAAATATTATAATTAAAAGGAAGTTATACGTAAATATGAAACCTATAAATTATATTATTGTTTATTGTGTAGCAAGAGCGGGAAGTGAGCTATTTCAGTCGCGGGCCACATTTCACCACAGAATGAAATTGCCTCCCTGCAAGAGTCACACATATTATTTTTTGTCACGCCTCTATCTTCATCAATCACAGCAAATGTAATGCGAGGATCTATGCAACAACCAGACTATTCTAAAGAAACAATTTCAAGAAATAAAAATGTTGATGCGTCATACAAGAAGGTCATTTAATTATAATATGAATATAAGATGTAACCATTATTTATGTTTTGTAAGGACCGTGGTTTAGATTTCAGTGTTTGGTTATGCTGGATATGTCCGGCACTATGGGGATTCCCACTTTACCGCCCATTGTATGGAAAAAAGTCGCTTTCAAACGCTTCAACCGTCATCAAAAACTAAGCTTTCAGTGCAGGTGTCACAAAAAAGTTATTACTTATTTATTTTAAAACTTGGTAAAAAAATTAGAGTAAGTTATCAAAGTAAAAATTCAAAAAGTTCTCCAACATTTTTAAATTTTGATGTTACTGCAGAGATGAACAGATGCATTGTATTTTTAATTTTGTTTTTGTTTGCATTGAAAATTGTTTATATTAAAATTAATTAGATCAATATTTGTCAGTATAACTAATTCAAAATCACAAAAAAAATAATTGTTTTTATGTTCAAAACTACACGGTTTAAAATCATAATTTATTACTATAATAATATGACCTATGTATAAATTACTTTTTGCCATCAACAAAAATATTTTTTAATATTTATTAGTAGATTATTCTAATAATTTTTTTTATATGTTGTACAACTGTAGCTGAATAAGCTACATGGATAGAGATAAAACTTTAGCGTACAGTTAGCATATTATTGAATGACAATTTATATATTATATTGTATACAAATATCAAACTTAAGATAGCTATCATAGCACATAGAGGCCAACTAAAATAAATTTGTATTTTCAAATAAATCGAAAACAACAAAATTGTACAGAAAATTATTTTAATAAAAATATATCAATTGCTAATAAATAATAATAGTTTAATATGTTATGTAAGTATGATAGTTTCATAAGCAAATATTTATTGAACTTAAAATAACAAATTATGAAAATTGATAAAATTATTCTTAATATAATGTCCATGGCAATAATTTAATTTAAAATGTTAGACAAGTAATTATTTTATGAATAAAATATAACAATTACAAATTAAAGGTTGTAACTCATAATAAATTTAATTGAATGCTAACAATTAGGTAATTAACTTTTAAATTATAATAATTATTTTATGTTGATACTTAAATTATTTTACCAGACTAACTAAATCCATCAATATCAATATTCAAGATAAATTTATTTTCTCTATGCAGAGCTAATAAATATAATTAATAACTTAGTTAATACTTGTAAGATTAGATTTAGATTTAGATTAGTATTTCAATATACCTAGTCGATATTTTAATTAATATATTTATGCCCTATCACAGAAGTAAATTAATACATTCAACACCAGTGATGCGATTATAAATTTCTATGTCCTTGTTAGTTTTCTACTTTATGCCGGTAATGTGTTTGAGCATCATAACTATTCTTGTCCGTTGGGCCACAGACCATTTTACGCATTCATTTTTCATCATATATCAATGTTATTCTATAAATGCAGATTTTGGAAATTTATGGTAACTAGAAACTACTATCAATAAATATAAAATCAAATTTGCATGTCTGGTTTTAAAATCAGTTATTTTTAGATACATGTAAGTGCGGCTTCAATTGCATAAAACCAGTAGCTCTATGGTGAAACTGGACATGACTGGCATTGAATGTGTTTAAGTTGAATAGATTCTAATGTATTAAAATATTCAACAATTCCTTATCAGTTAAATATTTTATTTTAAATAGGTAGGTAGATAATAATAAGGCCCACAATTTATTTTAACAATATTGTGAGAATTCATTAGTAATAATATACATGTAGATAATAATAAATCATTATAACCAGAAAAAGTTCAAATAATTTTAGTAAAAATAAAAAATATTTAAATGTGCATTGACTTACTAATGGTATTCATATGGTATGACTGATTCATCAGAATTGAGTCTGTTCACAAAGAACTCAATCTTATTCTAAAACAAATGCATAACAAATATTTAAGCAGGCGCCAGGAATACAGTGAAAATATATTTTAAATTAATTCTTTGTAGCTACCTAAATAATACCCAATCAATTTTAAAATATGAATACATAATAACGTTTCAGTTTATCTTATATTCGAGTAGATATTTGTATGATAAATACATATAAACATTTATAATATTTAGGTAAAAGATATTTAAATATCATGCATAAGTTAATTTGGAATATGTCTAAATATGAAAGTAAAATATTTTCGGAATAATTCTAATTTAGCTCCAAAGCAAATTTTGTTTTAATTATTAGAATCGTATACACCCGGTATGGTCACTCCTCACTCACTCGCTAAACTCACTTGGACAATTAAAATCGAAAACATCCCTTGACGGCTCGACTTGTTATGTAAAACTACCTTGGGTAGGCCTCAGAGTACAAACAAAATATTAAAAGTACATATAAAACTAGCAAAGATAACCATGAACTGTCTGTAGCCCGTGTTACCCATTGTGCCACAATATTTCAATACTTCAATTCGCTATAACTTCAAAACTAAGTCCGACAGACAAATTCTAATGGTACCATAATTTTTTTAATCAAAAACTGTACAAGAATAAATAAAAAAATACTGAAAAATTGCATGGGAGCTAAACTAGCATTATCCTAGTATATTATAATATGCTATACCTAAGTTGAATCTTGACCATTTTTAATTTTAAGGCTCTGGGAGGAAAATCTATCACAACGAGCAAGAAGTCTACCAATGTTCGGCTGAAAATAAATAGTTCAACAGAAACTGAATGGTGATTGAGGGGGGGGGGGATTGTAAATGGTAGTGGTTTCTAGTGTGCTCACCCCCGGCCGACCAAAGATGATGGGGATAATTAATATTTACCGTGCATGACGTAGCCGATTCCTTGCAATAGTTTACGGGTGCCAAACCAGGCAAGTAGAATGCCGAAACGTACGTGGAACAGAGTCCCAGGAGCCATACGATCGACGCAGAATACATTTCCAAACGGTTTACGACAAACGATCAGGACTAAGGCGCAGACAACTGCGAAACAACCGCGAGTGCCGGCCCCAGTGCGTGGATGCTATGGAATTCCTCTGGAAACGCAACGTTGTCCGAAAAAAAATTGATAACGTCAGTTGTTGTTATCACACGCACAGTGTAGGATTGCGGAACGTCCCGCACAAGTGTACGGCCGCCCGTAGAATTTACGTCTCCATTTGCACAAAACACGCATGCGTAATAAGGCCAGCGACAAATGGTCGAATCGATGGCCGTGATATTTTGTCGGCGGCCAAAATGCCAAATCGATAATCGCACGAATCGCACGTCGTAGTACACGTATTACGCCGGGTTCACACGGAGTCGTAAACTGGTCGAGAATACTACTCGCTCTGCGCATGTCTCACGACTGCTTGATTTTCACGACCGATAATATACGACCTCCAGTTCACACGAATTAATATCTGAAAGGCGTCGCGACCAGAAATGAACAGCCACTGACAGTTGTTCATGGTTGTTCTAGTTCATGGTACGTTTTTTATTTATTTGTTTTTGTGTTTAATCATGGCTAAACGGGAAAGTGCAAAAATTGTGTGTGAACTTTTAA
>NC_042493.1:87482854-87487974 GCF_005508785.2 Acyrthosiphon pisum | reverse complement strand
TTTTAATAAAAAAAAAAAATATATACAAAGCGCAAAATAATTGAATATATAAATACAAATTATGCAATTCTATATCAAGTAAATATGATAGGCATATTTCCAGTTTTTCATTGATTAATTACAAAATAATCACTAGCTCGATTCAAAACTTATACCACACTATCTCAGACGACTAAGGAAGCCATAAAACTAATAATATTATACATTTTTTACATTAAATGAATAGATAATACAATGTCCCCATTTTGCCCCGGTACCCCACTTTGCCCCATGTTCCCCTACCGTATTGTGGCGCTCCGGCGAATAGATGACTATCGTCGCGGCCAACACGAAATAACTGACGCGAGACGTGTGATGTAGTCGCATAACTTTTATTGAAATACAAATGACAATTTATGATTAGGGCTGATGCCGGTCTCGCGTACGTAAAGCCGGGTTCACACGGAGTCGTAAACTGGTCGAGAATACTACTCGCTCTGCGCATGTCTCACGACTGCTTGATTTTCACGACCGATAATATACGACCTCCAGTTCACACGAATTAATATCTGAAAGGCGTCGCGACCAGAAATGAACAGCCACTGACAGTTGTTCATGGTTGTTCTAGTTCATGGTACGTTTTTTATTTATTTGTTTTTGTGTTTAATCATGGCTAAACGGGAAAGTGCAAAAATTGTGTGTGAACTTTTAATAAATGAATTACAACGTTTGAAAAATGTTAAAAAAAAGAAACGTGTGTGGGTCCGTGATTGGATAAAAAAACGAAATACTCTTGGTGCCACTAATAATATATGTCAAGAATTATCTTTGGAAGATCAAAGTAGCTACAGAAACTTTTTTAGAATGGATCCAAGTCTACATTTATATTTGCTTAGTAAAATAAAAGTAGCGATTCAAAAAGAAGACACCAATATGAGATTGGCGATTCCAGCAGAATGTAAACTTAATGTCACCTTAAGATTCTTAGCGACCGGTGATTCATTCTCCAGTTTACAATATTTATTTAGAATACCAAAAAACACTATAAGTACATTTATTCCTGAGGTATTAGATGCGATTTACAGTGCTTTATTGGACTTTTTAAAGGTAAGTTCATTGAAAACATTAATAGTGTAAAAATCGAAACAATTATACGTTAGCAAACTATCCTTTTTTTACATTTTTTAGGTTCGATTTTGTTTTTTTTATTAGCATTATAAGTTCATATTTTCACAAATATTGACATTTATAAAAATCTCGACAATTTACAAATTATTTAGTAATTAAAAATTTATAAAATTTATAATAATAATAATAATAATTAATATAATATTATATTATAAATTATAATATTATAATATAATATAATATAATATATTATAATATAATATTATTAATATATAATAATAATTAATATTAAACAAGGTTCTTATTGTAACCAAAAAATCTAAGTATTACACTCTTATAAAGCATGCAAAAGCACATATATTCAAAAAAATTTTAAAAATCGAGAAATTGCTAAACTAGAATTATGCCTAAAAATAATAATTTATTGATGGGTCATTTTAGGTGCCAAACTCTGTAGAAGAGTGGAAAGAAATCGAAAAAGGTTTTAATGAAAAGTGGAATTTCCCAGGATGCATTGGAGCAATTGACGGCAAGCATGTGGCTATTCGTGCTCCAATGTTTAGTGGAAGTGAGTATTATAATTATAAAAATTCATTCAGTATAATACTTATGGCTGTAGTTGATGCCAATTATTGCTTCCGTTACATTGATATTGGAGCTCAAGGACGTCATTCTGATGGAGGTGTTTTTGACCATTGTTCTTTAAGACATATGATTGAACAAAATAAACTGCATATTCCAGAAAACTTTGTGTTTGTGGGAGACGAAGCGTTCCCATTAAAATCCTATTTGATGAGACCCTACCCTAGAAGAGAATTGAATACTGATTGTAAAATATTCAACTACAGGCTGTCAAGGGCGAGGAGAACCGTAGAAAACGCTTTTGGTATTTTGGTTTCGCGATTTCGTGTATTTGAGAAACCTATAGCTACTTCTGTACCAACTGCAGTAAAAATTGTAAAAACCGCGTGCGCCTTACACAATTGGCTGCAGACAAGACGTGATTCGAATTATTTTTCTCTTGGACTTATTGATAAAGAAGACTTGGAACACTATACTTTTACACCTGGTTCATGGAGAGAAGAATCTAAAAGTAATGGACTTATCCAGTTGCAGCCATTACCTCCTAGGTTTCCTGATCGCAGTGCAAGAGAACTTAGAAATTATTACTGTAATTATTTCAATGGAGTTGGAGCAGTGCCATGGCAAAATGAAATAATTCGTTAGTATTATGAATACCACAAGTAAAACGATTTCAATAAATTAACTATGTAAAGAAAAATAAAATAAATTTATCTAAATAAGTTTATCTATTATTTAATTTTTTACTTCATTTTTATTGTACTTCAACTCGTTATATAAATAAAAATAAAAAACAAACTTAAAATCATAACAATCTCGTTATAGGTATAAATAAAAATAAAAAACAAACATAAAATCATAACAAACTCGTTATATAAATAAAAATAAAAAACAAACATAAAATCATAACAAACTCGTTATATAAATAAAAATAAAAAACAAACATAAAATCATAACAAACTCGTTATATAAATAAAAATAAAAAACAAACATAAAATCATAACAAACTCGTTACATAAATAAAAATAAAAAAAAAACTTAAGTGAAAAATACTTAAATAGTTTTTAGTGAGAATCTGAAGAATATACCGATGAGAAATAAGAATCCCAACTATCCTCTTCCTGACTAGGTTGAGCTATTTTTGAATTTTCCCTCGTGCTTGGTTGTAGTTCAGTTAAATGTGATGTTGAGTAATTTCCAGTTGATATTGATGGTTGTTGGTATGCAGAAGTACTAGCTTTACATTGGTTTCCCGATAAATCATGATTCCTTTGCATTTCATATTCGATTCTTTCATTAGACACAAAGTTTTGTATTTGCATTTGGAGTTTAAGTGCTCTCAAAGTCTCCATGTTGTTTAGCTGTTTAGCCAAACTTTGGCACCAAATGTCAAATTCTGTTTCTAAAGATAAATTTTTTTGAATGCTATCTAACTTATTAATAGCTTCTCCGATATATGATGGTGGAGAACATTGATTCTGTAGTCGCCTCTTTTTTGGTTGAGCTGTCTGATTTGATTTTGATGGAAGTTTGAATGTTTCACCAGACTCCTTTGCGTTTGACAAATTCACTTCGACTTGGTTATTTAAAACACAACTGTCTTTGTCTTCTAGTTGCTTTGATGTATTGTCACATTGAACTGGCGAACTACAAAGATTAGATACGGTTTCATTCATTTCTGGGTTTTGTTTCAGAAATGAATGGACAATCGTAAACCACGGTACCTTAGGCTGATAAATATCAATTGAAGATGCTCCTGATTTTTTAGAGTTATTTATTTTTTTTAATTCTTGATAATAAGCTGATCTAATATTTTTAATCTTCTGGGCTACTTCGCGAATACCAAAACCATCGATACTCATTTCATCGGAAATTTTTTTTAAGGCTCCATCTCTTGCATCTCTGTCTTTGTACACTTCAGAATTTATTTTCCACAAACATTCCGCATCACGATATAATTCAACAAATTGAATTGTTTGTTTTGTATTCATTTTGTACACTGACATTTTGTAGGCTGCCGTAGGAAATGTTATTAATTATTATTATATAAAAATAAAATGTATTAATTTATTTAATTAATAAATTATAGTAAATGTTATTATTTCACTCGTACAAAAATCGAAACAAATACAGTATATACGCAAGAAACTACACGTTTGGTGGGTTTTTCAAGACTAAACCGGTCGCGTTCACTCCAACATGCCGGAGTAATCACGACCGATCTATTTTTGGTCGTTGACGACTCCCACTACCACGACTACCAGTTCACACCAGGTAGTGATCACGACTAACTCTCCTACTAGTAGTATTCTCGACCAGTTTACGACTCCGTGTGAACCCGGCTTTAGACATTTTTTTTTTTTATTTGTAGTTCATTAGTGGTTTCGGAGATCATAGCGTATAGTAAACATACAGTAATGTCACATATAATGTCACTAATAATAACCCACAGGATTAAGGATAGAACATAGTCTGCAATGAATGAGTAAATTACAAAGTTCTTTATTGAAACTTTGGGTCATTATTAGGCATCGGCAACAACGACCCAATCATATGATACACTTGGCCTTGTATTTTAAATGTGGTTTCAAAATTACGTCCATTAGGTTTGGTATCGCAAATTTTGGTTGCCCCAAATGACCAGCAAGAAGAGATTTTAAAGGTTCCGGTGGAGTTGGAAGAGGTAACAGTACCACTTTTACTGATGCGCAACACATGCCGGTTGCTTCATTGCGGAATTTTAAGGCCTGACAATATTCATATACTTTGTCCATTGCAATATTAGAAATGCGCAGAGTAATTTATGTCTGGAGCATATTCGAATGCAAGACGAAAAAAATGATACACGGGTATTAATATGCGATTCCTTTGCTGTCTCGCTCCATCTTGGGCTCTAAATGTGTATATATTCTGTTCACGCACCACTCTTGTTCTCAAAATGTTTTGTCGCAGACGTTCATCACGCTGCTCTCTAGATTCTTGTGCACAACTCTGTGCTGCCCTGATTCTTTGAGCTGCGTTTCTTGCAACAATTTCTTTAGCCGATTCATGATGTCTTACAACACGTTTGCGTCGTGCCTCATTGCTATACGCATTGTCGAGGTTAGACTTTTTTGGCGGCATTTTACTAAAAACAAATGTGAATCATAAAATATCTGTTTATAGTTTGTTTTTTCCCGTGGCAACGACTTAAATGTTCACTATAATTCTGTATTGAAATTTATAGAACGAATCATTTTATACGACGTCACTCATGGCAACCATTTAAAAACAAAAATTTCGACCTGAAATCTCAAAATTCCCGTTTTAGCACCTACCGGGGTTGCTCCTCTCACGATGAAAACTATCCTATCTTTTAAGTTGGACCAAATAACATACGGTGTACAAAATTTCATCAAAATCGGTTAAGTGGTTTAGAAGTCCATTGAGGA
>NC_042493.1:87477688-87482804 GCF_005508785.2 Acyrthosiphon pisum | reverse complement strand
GACGGGACATATATCACTTGCAGAACAACGCCAGGCTCTGTATAGAGTCATCAAATATACACAACAAATCTATTACTTCGATTTATACAAGCAAATCGTAGCTCATAGAAACATTGTACCAGTCACTCTAGCTCAGTTGGCTCCCTATGTAGATCAAGCAGGGTTAATTCGAGTCGGAGGACGTTTGAAACATTCGACACTGGAGGACAGCGCGAAACACCCTATACTGCTACCACAACGGTGCCATATCACAGAGTTGATAATTCGGCATTATCATCAGCTATTGTTACACGGTGGAGCGAGAGTAGTACTTTAAATGATAACTCGACGATATTGGATAATGTCTGGTCGGGCGGCTGTGCGTCGAACAGTTTATTCATGTGTCCCATGTTCAAAATATCGGGCCAGCACTCCTAAACCTTTTATGGCGGACTTACCTGCTTCTCGAGTCACCGCAAATCGGCCATTTTATAACGTGGGTATGGACTATGGAGGTCCATTCATTGTGAAGGAAAGCCGCCGGCGTGGAGCACGGACTCAAAAGGCGTACTTGGCATTGTTCATATGCATGGCTGTGAAGGCGGTACACTTAGAGATCGTAACTGACCTATCAACGGAATCATTCCTCGCGGCTTTGGACCGATTTACCTCGCGCCGCGGAGTTCCAGCCAATATTTACTCGGATTGTGGCACAAATTATGTAGGTGCCGCAAAGCAGATTAAAACCCTGCTTGAAACGAACAACGCTCGACAAGCTATATCTTCTAAGATTCAGTGCGAATGGCATTTTAACCCACCGGCCGCGCCCCATTTTGGTGGCCTATGGGAGGCTGCAATCAAGAGCACTAAAATCCACTTAAAGAAGGTCGTTGGAACACAAATATACACAGTGGAAGAATTGACAACACTAGCAGTCAGAATTGAGGGTGTTCTAAATTCTCGACCACTACAACCGCTGTCGAGCGACCCGAATGATTTAGAAGCCCTTACCCCGGGACATTTTCTGATTGGACAGCCACTCTTAGCTATTCCCGAGGAAAATGTCTTGGATGTCGCCACCAACCGGCTAAGACGATGGGAACTGATTCGTCAGGCGCTCCAGTCATTTTGGCGTCGTTGGAGCCATGAATATTTACAAACTCTGCAAGGACGAAAAAAGTGGTTTCGACAAGCGGAGAACCTGGCTGTAGGAGACTTAGTAGCAATTCATACACCCAATCATCCACCGATGTCGTGGCAACTCGGACGTATCATTGAAGTTCATCCAGGTCCAGACAATGTCATCCGCGTCGCAACCATTCGAACAACCGACGGTATTCTCAAGCGACCGGTTGTCAAGGTTACCAAGCTACCTGTATAACACGATGCTCATTTTGTACTGGTGCGTATGGACGTCCCATATCCATATCCTTGTCTATTATCCACCACTATGTATTTTATTTTGTATTATGATATATCTGATGTTCATGTATATAATGTTATAGTTTAAATCTATATAATTAGTAACTATCTTTAATTTTGTTTATAATTGTAATGCCGTTGACCGCGCCAAACGCATGAAGACCAGGACAAATAGGTTTGAAAGCCTACTGCTTTCAAAGGCGGGAGGATGTTCGGTGCCAATTCCGACGGCGATAGTGTGATATTTCGGTCACGGGTCTCCGCCGATAAGGCATAGAAAGATCTAGAATGACCCCACTACCCGCCGCTCTATAGCGTGAACCGGCTTTTGTGAATAGAGGCCTATGAACAATTAATTAGTCGTTCCGTGCCCACCGCCGTTGTTGGTGTCGCGTCGTTCCGTAACATATTTACGCGTCGCGTCGCCCGTCAACTTTGATTACGGAATCAATGCGGTGTTGTGCGTATGCCATCGGTGGCATCTTATTTCGTATAACGCCTTGTGTGCGAGCGGCGACTCTATTTGTTATTATAAGTGTCGTATAATTGCTGAACGTACGCGGGTGCTTTAAGGCAGTAACGGACACGGCGGTAATAAGCCATTTATATTCATTGGTGACCGCGCGCGGGTGCGAGCCTACGGACATCGAGAGTGCGTCGGGCATTCGGCGCCATCAGCAGCCAGTACGTGGATCGCGGGATCGGAACGGGCAAGCAGGCGTGTATGGAGGTTATGTTCGTATCTCGTATGGACAGTCGAGCGGTCGGCGGTAACCGGTAACGTGTTATCACAATACTGATACGCGGTTTATTATTTATTGTATATAAACAAACCATTGTCTATGATACTATATCATTATTTTGTATTTTGGTTTATTTTATTATTGCCTTCGCGGCGCGTGTGTTATTATATGTATTTTTTCTCGAATGACGAGTAGGTAATCCGTTATTATATTATATAGTAGGTGGGCGCCTACATCCATAATATTTGTATGATTATTATCCATTATTTTCTATGCTGTGTGGTGTAAAATATAATACAGTCCATATATTATTATTTACAAAAAAAATTGCCGAAGTTGTTACTTATTTATTATTATTAATAACCTTTATATCTATGGTAAAATAATTAACACAATACACGACACAACAAGTATGCATTATGCAATTTGTCATCAATGTTTTTTGTGACGTTATCACGTAAAATTATCGTTCGCAAACCGATGAATATTATTAAAATATTCTGTATTTGTATGAGTATATTATATTTTGTATTTGAATAAAATAAATGTACGAAAACATGATTATGTTTTATAAATATATATATATAAGTCAACAACAAACAATTTCTTATTACCATATTGTAACGCTGTTTGAAAGTAAACGTTTATGCGTGCTAAGCGCATCACTTCATACGTTTAGAAATACACACTCTGGGGAGGCATTCATTTTGAAAAAAATTCAATTTTTAGATTTTTCCCTTTAGTTACACTGTAAAATCTACCTTTGTGCCAAATTTCACGTTTTACCTATACGGGAAGTGTCTTATAATTTTGATAATCAGTGAGTGAGTGAGTGAGTGAGTGAGTCAGTAACAATATTGGAAATTTTGAAATGGCACAATATTAAGAGCTCATTTTCTTACAGCGTTCTAAGCTACTAGAGGTTAATTTGTGTTTTAAATTTCAAAAGTTTATCTTAAGAGCAAACAGAGATATATGGGTTAGAAAAAAAGGGCGAATTGGTTCGTGTAAAGATACACTGGCATTGCTGTAACTTGGCCTGGCGCATTGTCGTGCGCTCAGATACCTAGCTATGAATTATTGTAATGGTAAATGACTAGGTATACTATGTTTAAAATTTTAAACATTATATAACAATAACATAACCTATCCTAAAAATTGAACAAGTCAAAACTTTTGTTATTTCTTGTATGAATAAATAGTATAGATACAAATGATAGGAAACTAATACACATAAATAAATACATAATGTCTTTTAATTATTATTATTATTTGCTTTATTTAAAGTCTTTCTTGCGAATTTTTACAAATAAAAATGTTTGAATTGTATCAGACCAGTCTATATTTCTAAGAATATCATTTTCTATGCATAATAGTGTCAAAGAAGAAGTTTTGTCCTAAGAAAGTGTTGATCGTAGGTAACTTTTTATTCTTCTAAGGACAGATAATGATCGCTCACCAATTGCGTTGGAACATGGCATACATGCATAATATATTCTTAAGACAACTAAAACATTTGGAAAAGTTAATGCCAAAGGGGAGTTGTATAGTTTTTGGAATAAACCGTTTATTGTTAAATCTTCTTTTCCAAATGGAATAGCATTTTTTTAAATAGTACTATTTCTTCAATAAATTATGTGTCTATATGCAATACCTTCTTGCGTAGTGTCAAAGAATCTAAATTAGTTAAGCTACTTAAGAATCCAAAATTTGAATGGACATTTATATATGCTTTTTTCCTTTCACCTAAATTTGAAGCTAAAAATATTTACCGATGCTTCAAAGGCAGACAATGGGGTTGGAATCGCAATCATACTTGAAAACCAAAACTTAACATTCAAACTTCCAAATGAGTGCTTAATATTCTCTGCCGAAGCTCTGGCAATTTAAAAGCCATAGAAATAGCAAACACTCAGCGTACACCAATTTTTTAATTTTTAGTGACTCCCTCAGTGCCTTAAACAGTATTAAAAACAAAACTTACCCCAGTGACATTGCAATCCTCATCCAAAATAAACTAGATGAAGCCAAGCAAAAAAAGGTGGGTAAGTGGATTTCGCTCTGCTGTACAGTAGGTTACAAGTGGGTCACTGTATAATGGATGGTATTAAATTTGAATTCAATGATATAATATCATTGTATAAGAAAAACGATTCTGAGCGGAGACGGTATGTTAGTTTAGGTATAAGACATAATATTATATTAGGTACCTATAATAAATTCCAAATTAATCATATCATAATATTTATTAGGTACTTATAACGCGTTATACATCAACAAAAAACCGTGGTACTATCATAGATATATAATAGTATACTTTAGAAGTTTCAAGTACCCACGAATAATATTATACAATCACAACAAAATAACTAAAATAGTTATCCTAGGTTTTTAATATGTAATTTCGTCCAAATTTGTACTTATAATGACTATAAAAATAAACTGCGTAAATGTATTTTTTAGATTTTTTGGTAACAGAATTAATTACTTAGGTGGAATCTTGTTTTAAATTTTCAATTCTTAGATACAAAAATTGAACATTTTATAAAGTTTTAACTACAAAATAATTTTTCAAATTAAAATTTGATAAATTTTGTCAAAATTTGATCTTTAAATGCTTATAAAAAAAAATTGTGCGTATGTATTTTTAATATTTTTCAACTGATATTATAACAACATATCAGGAGCTTTGTATAAATTTATACACTTTTTGGCCCAACAGATAAAACTTTATTGATATTTATAGGAAAAAAAACTAAAAAAATTGAAAACTTACAATGTCCGTAAACAGCTCAAAAAGAGTCAAATTATTTTAAAAATTTTATCGTATATATAAAATGCTAATATAAACATTCAGTGAAATTTTAAAGTTTCTACAGTCACTCGTTTTTTAATTACAACAAAATAGAAAATCGTTACGTAAGAAATCAAGTGAATATCAAATGTTGTAAAAATATGAATTTCAAACGCCC
>NC_042493.1:87475165-87477638 GCF_005508785.2 Acyrthosiphon pisum | reverse complement strand
AAAATTAATAAAAAAATAAAAAATAAAAAAACACACATCATTGTAAAATCAATACATTCATCGTTCCACTCAGAATCTAAAAAAACAAATTATACTGATATGGATTCGGGGACATTATAGGAAATGAAACTGCGGACACGTATGCCAAAATCGCAGTCTCCAACAACGACACATTATTACTAGACTCCCTGACCTACGACAACCTCAAAAACTCATTGAAAACATCTATAAGAAAAAAATGGCATATAACTTGGAATAGTCAGACCACAAAACTAAACCAAATCAAGTCAACAACCTTCAGATGGGATAATCCTAACCTTAATCAAAAGGACGAAACCACTCTAAATCGTTTAAGAATCGGACACACCAGGCTAACCCATGGATACCTCATGTCAAAAGACGAACCTCCTAGTTGCGAAGCTTGTGGGCAACGCCTCACCATCAAACACATCCTGACAGAATGATTTACTTATGACCAAGAGCGATTGGATCTAAACTTAACCGAAACCCTCGGACCAAACTCAGACCAGAACAGAAAAACTTTGAAATTCTTTAAACTTACTAATTTAATTAATAAAATGTAATTGTATAATTAATATAAGAATATTATGTATATAATTTAAACAATAATCAAGACTTGCCATTTAAACACAGTTCAAAAATAACCCATAATTGATTTTTTACGATCACGCACACGGTCTTTTTGACCGTATATTAATACGTAATGTCTGGTAATGAACTTCGAACACTTCTATATTACTGACATCGGATCGTATACAGTTAGGAGTTGTATCTAATGTTAGTTTATCGTCTAATTAGAAGGTATCCAGATTAGGTTACATTAATATTTCGTATTTTTAAAACAATGAACAAAATTCTAAAAGCCCGGTTTTTTTTACCGTGAAGCGTGTGCTCTAGGGTTAATTGTATCATTAAATTCTTCCATTGCGTAAAGGTACGTAGAATTAAAACTTTTAGAAAAGAATGTGATCGAACAGCAGTTATACACTGACACACTGCGTTAACATCAAGGAATTACCAAAATGCTGATATGGCAATATATGATTATGACTTTAATCAAAACCAATAAATATCATGTACACATTGCAGATAGTCTGGCGATTAGGCAGGTATAATAGTCATATAGAATAGGCATAGATAATATTTATTGTATTTGATAACGGCACGTGATTAATAGATATAAATAATAACGAATCAAAAAATGAAATGTACAAAGTAGGAACTACACACGGGTTTATTAAAGGATGGTTCAATTCTGGAAATATGCAGCATGCCACTGCAAATTTTATTTTAGCTGAAGAGGTTAACAAACAAAAAGAATTAACCTTGCGTGAAACTGTCCAGGTCGTATCTGGAGGTCAGGGATTCCTAAGTTGTTCATGTAAAAGTTCTTGTCAAACCAAAAGATGTGTTTGTTTTAAAGCTGGTATAAAATGCAACAGTCGTTGTCACAATTCATTTACCTGTTCTAATAAATAAAAAAAATGATTGTAATATGAACAATATATTAGTATTATATAAATAGTTATAAATATAATAATATAATGTTTAGTTAAATTAATAAAATATAGATAAAAATAACTTATAGTATTGTTAAAGTTAAAAATAAGTATACTTAATAAATACATTAAATAAATAATAACGAATAAAATCAAACTTGACGTGTGCAATGAATGTTGTATTCCATTACACAAAGTGAACGACCGGATTGTGAAAAAAATTACACGATGTTAAATTGGAGTGACCACTTCATGAAAAAATGACCATTTTGTGAAATATTTTCGAATTTCACGAAGTGGCTACGACATATATATATGTAGAGACTGTTTTATTACATATCACAAAAATAATTTGTACAATTTTGAGATTGTACATACGTTTATATTTTTGTTTATCAACATAATAAAAAAAAATATTTATAAAAATAAAATAAAATAATGTATATGGTACATACTAAGTATAAAGAAAAAAGTTATTATATATTATTTTATTATTATTATTAGGTATTCAATGAAGTCACTAAGTATCTAAATATGGGTACATAATATGTTTTCTTCTCGTAGGGTTTAATCACCCTACGTATTCCACATAGGCCATGTAGGGTATATAAGCCCCACACACTTTTTACGGTCTAATACTACTCAACAAAGTAATATAATGAAATATTGTTCTATGAAATTTTTTTGTAAAATTGATATTTTTTATCTAAATCATAAATCAAAATACAAGAATTCATGAAAAATGAAAATGGCAATCTCGTTAAAGTTCGTGTTGGGTCAATTCACCCTAAATGGCAGTCAACCTGTTAATTCTTCGGGTATAAACAGCGAATCCAATGACGTAGGTTCTGACATTACATTTTTTCTACGCACTCTCTTTATTTGTTGACGCATTGCATCTGATGGCATTGATTTGGCATTATTTATGAGGTCCCACCTTGCTGCTTTAAGGT
>NC_042493.1:87458924-87475065 GCF_005508785.2 Acyrthosiphon pisum | reverse complement strand
AAATGTTATTAATTATTATTATATAAAAATAAAATGTATTAATTTATTTAATTAATAAATTATAGTAAATGTTATTATTTCACTCGTACAAAAATCGAAACAAATACAGTATATACGCAAGAAACTACACGTTTGGTGGGTTTTTCAAGACTAAACCGGTCGCGTTCACTCCAACATGCCGGAGTAATCACGACCGATCTATTTTTGGTCGTTGACGACTCCCACTACCACGACTACCAGTTCACACCAGGTAGTGATCACGACTAACTCTCCTACTAGTAGTATTCTCGACCAGTTTACGACTCCGTGTGAACCCGGCTTTTATTATTATTATTATTATTATTATTACAGTCGTGTACAAAATTAATAAAATAATAATACCTATTAAATGTACATACAACGTACATACAAGTGCATACAACGTACTAGGTAAATTGGTATCATTATAAAGTATAAAATAAACCTTATTTTTAAATGTTTAATTAATAATATGTTTTTTTAATATAATTGAAGTGAATAACGGGTATTTCATATATTTTTCACTCACAATAATTTAATTATTTCCGTTCTTTACTACAATTATGGCTGCATAAATAATTTGTACCTAATTGACAATATTAAGGCACTGTTATAGGGCCTTAAGCTTAGCACAGATTACAATTACCAAGTAAGATATATATAATATTATATATTATTATAATAATATATATATATATATATGTTACTTAGTAATTAAATAATTTTGTATATTCTGCTGAGTGATAGTGTGATTACTGTGATTATTATTTCTTTATTTTTATTTGCATTAATGTTTTGGTGTCGTTCAGAGGAGGAGCCGAGGAGGAGGAGCAATAGACCATTTTGCGCTGGATGCCCGGGTCTCATTTTAGGAAAATTTCTGTAGGATCACTTGAGTCTTGAAAAATCCCAAATGGATTTATAGTTATTAAAAACAATTTAATATTAGACAGAAAATACAAAATATGTTTAAGATTACTTTGCGTTACTTAGAACAAATAAGTGTTATCCGTTCGGCCGTTCTAAATTATAATACATTTTAATATTTTAGGTCCATTTTATTTCATTTCTATAGTTTATAATTACCTATTTTAGGAACAAATTCTAATTCACTTTAGCTACCCAACATTTTTTTTAGTTTTTTTTTTTTTTTTTTGAAACATACGTTTTTTAACGAGTTAAGGACGACAGTACAAAAAAAAAATCGCAGAAATCATTAATTTGGAAGTTATATCCTTCCAAAGCATGTGATTTTACGTTTATACGCTTGCGCATAACACTATTATATATACTATACTGCCGCCGTCCCACCTACAGTCCTGTAAAGTATTTAAGTAAAAGTATTCAAATACTTTTTTAAGTATTGAATAACTTTTTAAATACTTTCAGCATGGAGTATTTTAAATGGTATTTTAAATACTTTTTGGTATTGAATACTTTGGTTTTTTATTTCGAACATTTTATTTTTATTCAAAATAATTGGTTAGAAAAATATTATTGTCAACTACAATAATAGAATAATAGTTTTATTTAATATTCTGTATTTCTGTGTTAGCCGAAACCCAAAGGTTTTTGAAAACCAGATTTCTAAAAAAAGTTATTGAATACTGAATAACAATATTAATTCCCTTTAAACTATTAGATAACTATTAGATTACCTACTACCTATGTGCTTATATTACGATAATTAGAAACCCACTTTAAAGTTTTTTAATATTGCTCATACTATTAATTAAACCCGCATTCCGGATAGGTATTTAAAATGATTGTACTTTTTGGTACTAAATTATCTGGAACCGGTACCGAAATCGGGCGAAATTTTTTTTGGAACCGATAACTTTATTTTTTTTCAACAAAAACCGAGAACCGAACCGGAATAGTTATTTTATTTTTGGAGAACTGGTACCGGAACCGATACCGATAAATTCAAAAGGTTCCAGTCTCTAGTATTAATTAGGATCGTAAGTAAGTTGTAAGTAAATGTAATAAATAAAAATAATTAAATTAAAAATTTGTATAGGTAAAGCTATAATAGGTAAACTACCTACAATAGTTTTTTCGATACATTGTGGGCTGTGGCTTGCATACTAAACTATTCAATATATTTGGCCCATTTATTAGATTTAGTTTGACATGCCTGTAGTTGTAGACTGTAGTATTATTATAAGTTATTCTTATAAGGTTATTCTTACCCATCGAAATTCGTCCATCAAATCATATTATGCGAATGCTTAATATTTTCATTAATTATTTACAAGACTTAAAGTGGGAAACAATTCCAGGGGCCGGGGGACTTATGTCTCTATATATAGTTTTAATCGTACTGTTTAGATATGGTATATTATTATAATTTTATGAATAGTTTCTAATTTATACCTAATAATAATATGTAGTGTATAAACAGTGATTGTATAAGCATATACTCATCCCACTTTCAACCCTGAATAATGTTCAAATTCGTAATCTATTTTATGTAAAATTTAAATCACATTAATATATACTGCATTTTTAAAAGGGGCGTTATAGGTGACGCTTTTTAAACGAGGTAGGGGGACTGAGTTCCTCAGCGTCCCCCATTACTTAACCCTGCTTTTTTTATTGTTACGTGTCGTACACAGTGTTGGGTAGTAACGTAACGCAAGTTACAAATTACTATAACGCAATTTCATTACTTTTTAAAAGTAATTTACCAAAAACACTGGTCGTACAGCTAATATGGTTGCCAGAATGTTATTACTTATTACTTTCATACTGAAGACTTTAAGTTACATTAACATCGATATAATGACCTAGGTATTCACATTTGGCAAGATTTTGCGAATCTCGGTGACTTTTTTATTACATCGTATTATGATAATTAAAGACCCAAACATTAATTGTCCTTGAAAACTTTGGGACGGCTCTGGCAACAACTAAAATGTAAAATTTAGGGATTTTTCATCCTACATTCCTACTAGACAAATTTATATTCATGTGGCCTCACTGTATAGCTTACAAAACCTTGAAATATTTACAAGAATAATTCCATAACTGTTATTGGATCCATTGGCGTGATGCCAATTTATTCCGCATTACATTTCAGCAGGATGCAAAGCACCTGGTAGGTAAATTGGTCCAATAATCATAAAGACAAATTAAGTTATATTTGAAGCCAATCGCACTTGAACATTATTTATTTATATGATAACATACAAAATAAAATCAATATCTGTATATTTTAAACACTATAATAATATGTCTGTATATATACGTAAAAAAGGTGGGTAAGTGGATGTCGCTCTGCCGTACAGTAGGTTACAAGTGGGTCACTATATAATGGATAGTATTAAATTTGAATTCAATGATATAATATCACTGTATAAGAAAAACGATTCTGAGCGGAGATGGTATGTCAGTCAAGGTATAAGATATATTATATACTTATCTATGGTATTAAAAAAAAAAATTGACCAATAATAGGTATCTATAATAAATTCCAAATTAATCATATCACAATATCCATTAGGTAGGTACTTATAACGCGTTAGAATACTTCAGAAGTTTTAAATTTGATAAATTTTGTCAAAATTCGATCTTTAAATGCTTATAAAAAAAAATTGTGCCTATGTATTTTTAATATTTTTCAACTACCTACTACTTTAACAATATATCAGGAGCCTTGTATTACATTTTTACACTTTTTGACTTTATTGATATTTATAGAAAAAAAAACTAAAAAAAATGAGCTAACAGCTCAAAAAGAGTCAAATTATTTTCAAAATTTTATCGTTTATAGAAAATGCTAATATAAACATTCAGTGAAATTTTCAAGTATCTACAGTCATTTATTTTTTAATTACAACAAAATAAGAAAATTGTCATAAAAGAAGTCGAGCGAATATCAAATTTTGTAAAAATATGAATTTCAAACGCTCATAAAAGTTTAATTTGAGTTTCTTATAGACATTTTTTTTTCGATAAAGGTAGATATATTTATGAGGAATCTTGCATTACATTTTCAAATCGTGGATTTAAAAAGAAAATTTTATATGAATTTCTAACTCAAAATAATTTGCAAATTTTCGTCATTCTTACGTATTATATCATTATTTGAACTTTAAATGCTTATACAAAAAAATTGTGACTATGGATTTTTGATATTTTTCATCTGTCTTTGAAACAGTATATTAGGAACCTTCTATTATATTTTCAAGCTTTTGTACCCAACAAATAATGTTTTATTGATATTTATAGAATAAAAAACTAAAAAAATTGGAAACTGAAAATGTTCCTAAACAGCTCAAATAAGTCAAAATATTAAAAAAAAGGCATGGTGTATAGAAAATGTTGACATAAACATTCAGTCAAAATTTCAAGTATCTACGGTAATTTTTTTAGAGTACACCGAAAACCAAAATCGATTTTCTCGAAAATTTTGCGTAAAAATTCCCGTTTTTCCTTAATTTTTCTTTTGTTTTTCACGGCGCTTTAGAAAACTACTGGACAATTTTTACTTTTGACCCCCCCAAAGTACCAACTAGATTCACTTTTCTATCAGAAAGGATACTGTTGAAGACAATCAAAGCACTTTTACTGTCCTAAAAGGTGATGACAGACACAAAAAAACGACATACGTTGACCAACAATTTAATTTCGAAGAAAATCTCAAAATAGAATTATAAAATATGTACCTACTTGTAGGTATATATTATAATGAAAAATTAAAGAAGTATACATATGAAAATGCATTCATCGCTCCGCTCAGAGTCTAAAAAACATTAAGGGGGCTGGAGCATACCATGTTTTAAGGAGTAGTGTTTAGGCATTTCATATTACATGTACATTTGGCTGTGTCAATGTGTGAGAAGTAAATGAACATTAGCGTGAGTAATCCGTTATCGCATTTTTTGCGATGAATTTTGAATTCCCGGATTTCCGATAACAATAAGAATTTTTATTTTATTTGGAACTAAAAAAGGAACTCGTTAATTTTCCAAAAGAATTACAGAGGACCGAATTTTTTTTTTAAGAAATGAGGAACGGATCGAATACCGTAAAAGTGGGTGACTTCGGACATTTTTTCGCGTTTTTTGTCAAAAACAGGTGAATATTTTTATTTTAAAATTCTCAAAAAAATAATATAATATCTAGATATGTCTACGATTCTAATAGAGAAATTGTGATTAATAATAATAATTAAACAAAACATATTTTTTAAAAAAGTTGAAAGTTGTCCGAAGTCTAGGGGACCCCGGGTTATTTAGCTAGTCCATATATATAGAAATTAATGTTTGTCCGTATGTCCTTTATGCATTCCTAAACCATTCATCCAATTGTGATAAAATTTGGTACAAAGATAGATTAGACCTTTGAGAAGATAAGGTACATTTTATTTTATTTTATTTTGTACAAATCTACATTTTTTTTTTTATTTTTGAACAAAACATAATATTTACAATAATCTGTATTTACATGTTATACAATAAGTAAATTTGATGGGGATTGATTTACAGGAGGAAGTTGCCCATTGGCGACACCCCACAAATCTAAAAATCTACAAATCTACCTATAACCTATTTTATCAGTTTTTGTTTTTGTTTTTACCTTTATTGTTTACCGTTATTTTATTCAGATTATTGTACTGTTAGGTTTGATAACTTGGGTTAGGATTTTGTGTTAATTGATAGTATTAATCCACTGTAGGTTAAATTAAGTAAAAACGACAAACTTGGTATAACTTTGATACTTTAAAGTTAAATTATACTCTATTCAGTCTATTCAGAATAAGACGACACCGGGCGGCCAACGTCAAACCCGGTTTTGCTATGTAAATCTGGTGTGCTCATACTCGTCTCAGGGGGGGGGGGGGAAGGGGGCAAGTGCCCCCGGGCGTCTATGAATTTAGGGGCGTCATGTGTCATAAAAACGAACGATAAAATGAAAAATGTGGTGTTTTATTTTAGATATTAATTTTCCTTTTATACTGTAATACCAAAGAAGAATACGATATATTAAATTATATTATTTATTATTATATTATTAACTATTAAGTATAAAATATTGTAAATAATGAATTATATTTATACTTACATGCCTATAATAATGCATAAATATAAAATATTAACAAAGGATAAAATGTTATATGATTAAAAATTATAACTTAGTAAATTGTATATAGTTAATACTTTAATAGGTATTATACTTTAAATCATGACAACTACTATGACCCAAAAATATATGTATATAACATATAAATATATAATATATATAATTATAACATATTATGGTATACGTTTATAGCCAACTCGTTATTAATTTCACTCACTTTCAAATTAAATCAATTGTTCGACTGAATTTGAAAAATTCGGCAAAAAATATCACTTATCATGGCAATGTTGTATTCGTCACACGCAGAATGATGATTTAGAGTTGATATACGCTCAACTTTTTTTTTTAATTCCTACTAACAACAACATACGAGGAACCTATTGTATTCAATTTTCAAGTTTTTTGAACGAGTGAAAATTTTTTTATTGACAATAATTTAAAAATAACTAATATAAATCAAAATTGTATTATGTCTATAAGCAGTTTTAAAAATGCCAAAATATTTTGAATATTTCCATGTATCTAAGTTAGAAAAATAGTCAAAATCTATTTTTTTTCCTTAATCATTGGTTTGTTTTTCCTGACACTTTTGAAAAGTTCTGGGAACTTTTTACTTTTGACCCACCAAAGTACCAACTAGATTCTCTTTAATACCAGAAACTATGCTGAAGTAGAAAATCTAAGCATTTTTACTGCACCAAAATGTAATGACAAAAAAAAAATTAAAAACACACCATTGTAAATTCAATACATTCATTGCACCACTCAGAATCTAAAATATATAAAATACCTACTTCTATTTCTTCTCTAACTGATACTGTAAGTACATCATGTATAATTTAATGTACATAAAATCTTATGTTGATAAATTACCTCCGAATTATATATCTGAACTTGAACTGATAATATTATTTAAGGCTAATACCTAGAGCCCGTCACCGTTTAAATTTGTTTTTTAATACCTAAGCATTTAATAGCTTACTATAATAAAATGCATTTATTAAAAATCACATCAAAAAGTTTCATCTAGTATCGTTATAATTTATGGATAAGAAATTATCTCAACTTAGTACATAATACATTACCTATACATATTGTGAATTTTCGAAAATAATAATAAATAAGTAGGTACCAACCATTATTAATTAATAAATATTAAATATATTTAAGGAATGATGTTAATTATACGATAAACAAGTGAAGTTAATTTTACATATTTTTTTTTTTTTTTGGAGGGGGGGTCTAATATTGTTGCCCTAGAGCATTACTGGTTGTCGGGATGGTACTGGGTATGCTCTTATTCTGAATAGACTATAGTTAATGGTTATTAGTAGGGCTGGGATTTATATGTAATAAAAAACCAAAAATATGTACATATATATGTAATTAAAATTGTCAAAATATGTACTAAGAAAAATTTAAAAAATATGTTAAAGTTTTAAATTAAAATACAATTCTAAATAATTTTTGAATAACAGGTACAATTAATTGTTTTATATGTCTAATTAATTTAATTTAAAAAATATAATATTTTGTGGTAAAAATTAAAAAATATGCAATAGTAAAAAAAATGTAACAATGTTGTTAAATTGAAATACAATTTATGTTTAATCAATTTAAAGTGAAACAATGACAAACCATATTATATTGTTTTAAATTTTCAAAATTAAATGTACCGTGATTTAGTCTTAACACTGACTTAGTAGATTCATCAATAGAAACCCAAATAGGACCATTTTGAATCAAATGAATGAGCACAAGAACTAATAGTCTGATAGGTAGGTACTGTTGTAAATTCGTAAGAATATTTTGTCAAATAATTGTTGAACATAAAGTATAATCTAAGATCATTAAGGTATAGTTATCGAACAGAAACAGATAAGATAAACTAAAATCAAGTTATTAATATTTATTTTAACCTACTTATTTCCTATATACATTATACACTTCAATTTGCCGAGTACCATTATTGAAATATAAATGTAAAATATTACTAAGCCACCAAAATTGTCAAAATTTACGAATTATGTAAAAAAAAGCGAAAATTTTACAAAGTAGGTAAAAATATGTAAAATAAAATATGTCTTTTTTATTGCATATCACGTTAAACGAATTTATCATTTGCAATAATTAATTTATCATGTTTTGCTAAAAATATGTCTTTACATACAAATCCCAGCCATAGTTATTAGTGTTCAATCAACCAACCAATATATTTATATCACATCTATATTAGTATTAAGACTAGTTTAATATAAAATGTTATTACTAAAACATTAATTTATTGTTCTCTTGGGGAATTTTTGTAAATAATTAATAATAATCTCAGATTGTTGGGATCAACACCAATGGTGGCTTATCTGAAATACATTTGAAATAGTCACCATCATATTAATTTTTATTCTTCAGTTGTTGCGGAGGTAGACAGTACGAAACAGGTAGAACCATAGTAATTTGATAAATCTATAATAATTGAAAATGTATGATGTAGACATTATGATATAGTATGTTTTATAATCTGTTATAATTAAATCATAAATTCACTACTATACATACATTATTATATTAAACCTATTCCACAAAATAATAGTAAAACATTCTAAATGGTGTAACGGAATAATTTAATACAGGCACATTGACAATATTAAGACTATTATCAAAGTTAAAATAAATTCTAATGAATATAAATGTAGAGTAATAATAGTATATATTGTAATTTGTATTATACAATGTAATAATATAAGTGAAAAATGAATACACAGAAAAAGATCCAGTCCAAGTTAATTGTAATAAAATTCAAGTAAAACATTTTACATCAGGTAATCATTTATGTTTATGAGATTTCTTTTTTGACTTATGTTTATGTTTGTGTTTCTTATGTTTACTGTGTTTATTTTTATTACTTGAAATATTATTGGGCGATTCTGATTTTTCCACCCAATCATCTTCAACAAATGAATTTTCAATACTCTTGATATTGACAAAACTTGAATTTAAGTCATTTTTTTCTGGCAAGAGTGGACCATATGATTTATTAATATCAACAGTGTGATTTTTACTGCTATGTACATTTTTGTTTTCATTTCCAATTTTATCACTTTTATTTGGTGTATCAAATAAATCACCAAAATTTAGATTAGCAAAAATTCCTTTGGGAGGAAATAGATTGAATGTTGTGGAGTTTTGGACACTAGATTCTACTATATTTTCTTTTTTGATAGAACTATTGGTTAAACGTATTTCTTTTTCATTAGAATTTGTAGACACTTCTTCATTTTTTAATGAATTTTGAACACTTAAAGTTTCATCATCACTATCATCCAAAAATATATCTTTGAAAAAATCAACACTTGGTTTCTGACATTCTACAACATCACTAACTGTTTCCTGAAAAAAAAAAGTTAATACTTATAGTTTAATAATATTAAAACATTGCATTTTGGAAAGCAATTTTATAATAATTAAGGCTTTAATAGTAGTTAAGTGATAAACAATTATATTAGTTTTAGTATCATAAAAAAAGTAAAAAGTAACAATTAAAATAATATACACTCTGTTTGCCAAAAGCGCACAAAAATTTGGTTTGTTCTGTGCATCCCCTCGCGTCACCCACCCATTGCTACTGGCGGCTGGCAGGACATGACTGCCAACTGGCGTCGCTAGCATTGGCGTCGGTCGCCTATTGTCGTCGCGAATTTTGGAGGGGGAAATAGAGCCTTGGTGAGCGAGCAGCTGTCAGTCTTTTGAGTAGAACCGGTGCGTTCTCTCGGCGAACAGAGTATAGATATGTATATTATATTTAATTATTTAACCATATTAAATTAAATAAAAAAAAACTATTGATACATTAATTTAGTGGTTGTATTAACAGGCAGAACGTACTATACATATAGCACCCGTGTAAGATACTATTCTTGACAGGCTTTTACAGTACAAAAATACATCAATTAAGTGGTTCAACTATACAAGTCTAGTAAAGATTATATAGGTTTCAAATTATTTTTATTGAAAGAATTTTAACCTTAATTATAAATATTATAACTACACTAGCGATAGCAGAAAGAACATTTTTAAGCAATTTAAAAAAATAATTGCTTGTGGATTTAAAATAAGCTTGACATTAGTGAATACATATTGTTATGTATATGTTGTTAACAATACATAATAAAACAAAATTTGAACATACCACCACACTTTCTTTTAAACTTAATGGTTTATCATTTGCTGAAATCACATCATTTGTAGCCAATGGTAAACTATTTGGAATTTTACTTTTATAGCTTGATACTGGTTCGTGTGTTGGAAATTCTAGAGAATTAAAGAGACTGCACTCTCCAAGCTTCTTACCATCTTCTGTATAATTGACGCTATAAACACACATTTTTTAATATAGTTTTATAGACTCAATTATACAATGTATAATTATTACATTGACTGTTTTGGTACAGGAATATTAAATCTTTTGCACAATAATTTATCAGGAACCCAAGGCTCAGTTTTACGAGTCCAAAAACCATACATTTGTTTGCTAGCATAGTTTTTGAGTCTTTCTAATGTTGGATCAGTAGTACGAACAACTGGTATTAAAGCGTTGGTAGAATCATCCGGTAATTCTGCTCTTGTAAATCGATCAGATATTATATCTGATAATAAACTAGGAACTTCTATAAAAAAGTATATTATTACTTATTAAGTATTTTAAATACTAGATATTATCTATCCTAAAAATTACCTTTTTTAATAAATTCTTCAACGGATGGTGGTGGTTCGGGTTTTTTCATTTCTCGTTGTCTAGTATTCACATTAGTATAAGAAACGTTTGTAGGATTAAATGATTGACTGAAAAAATCAGGAGGACATTGTCCTAGTATTCGATCAAACATTCCATGGGGACGCCATTCTGTAATAAAAAAAATAATATATTTTAAAAATTGAAAAATTTGAGTAGAAAATAATAAAAATAGATTACCAGGCGGAATTTGTATGGGAGGCGGAAGATCTTCAAACAATCCATGTTTACTTTCATCTTCAACAAAACCGTCAATACATTCGGAATTCATATTGTTAGTTTTTGATTTATTTTTTGATTTTTGAGACTTTTCTTCCAAACTAAAATCATAATTTGTCATATCTTCAGTGGCATAAATATCGTCATCATCATCTTCATATGCACCAACTCCAAAAGCCTAAGTTTAAATTAAAATATATTTCAAACCGTAGATATTAAAATGTTATATCCTATTATGAAAATAATAGAATTCTCTATCAGATACCAAACACATATAATTTTTATTGATTTTTTCACAAAATGTATTAAGAAAGAATTTTAATTTTTTTTTTTTAATAATTAAGTTGTATATTTTGTAGTACAATCAATACAATAATACACTTTCCAATATATTCAAAAAGTAACCTTAACATTAGAAAATATTTGCTATAATTGCAAATAATAATTACTTGTCCATGAATAGATTTTCCTCCAATAGTAAGCTTGCTGTACTTGTTCTCAGATTTTACTGAAACATTAGTTGTCTTGAGACCTTCATAACCAAGCCCAAAAGTATCAAATTTTGGTTTAATGGCTACAGACTCATATTCATAAGGCGAAACTTTAATGTTCTCTAATAATTCATTCACTTCATCATCATCGTCATCATCGTACTTGGTATTATAACTAAATTTCATCCCAACATTTTCCAATTCCTTTTTAGCACGCAATTTTTCTCGCTGTGTAAGTTGAGGACCAACTCCTTGACCTGGCTTCCAGCCCATACTTTTCAGTAATTCAACACCCCACGTACCTCTTTAATAAAATAATACAAATATTATATACCTATTATGAACACAATATTAATATTTAAAAAGTAGTATTTACTTAATGGGTTTTAGAATTTCTCCAAGCACCGGTTTACCAGGGATAGGGCCAGTATTAACTATAGGAAGTTGACGTTTTCTTGAAGAATGATCACTATATTCTGCTTTAATTTTTAAACTTGATGCATCAATTCCTAAGTCTTTTTTATCCTAATAATAAAGAAATATAAAATCTATTATAAAATAATATTTATCTAATAAACTTAGGTTAGATTAGATCCATAATAGGTTTATATACTTCTTCATCCATAAAATCATAAGCATTTTGTGACTTAAGTGTAGTTTTTGAGTCCCTTGATGATTTAAATGTGCTTGGTGTCCATCCTTCTAATGAACCAACAGTATTGTAAAATCCAGCAGAAAAACCGCCTGTAAATGCTCCATGAAATCTTCTTCTTCCGTTTTCATCTTTGACAAACTGTTGTTCTGCATCTTTTCTTTTAACAACCTCATCTATAGAGAAAAATTAAAAATTGAATAATCAAAATAATATTTTTGGGTGACTAGTAATCATATTGTTAATTTCTTATACTAAATATTTCTACCTATGATTCAAAAGTAAATAATTTAGTTGAAATCAGTTTAGTTATTTTGTAGTTTTCAGTAATAATATATTTGAGATTCAAGAGTCAAGAATAAATAATATAATATATAGGTATATACGATAAAATATTATTTGGTCATGTTTACTATATAATATTACACAATATTACCTACCTAACCACATTGGATGTCTGTCGACTGTCACCATCAATGTTTATAAATTATAACATTTTGGAATAGAGTTAAATATTTAAAAAAAATTCAATCCCTTGATTAGATGTCTCATTAAAAATACGTTGATAAACTTTAGTAAACTCATGTAAAACACGAAAAAGTCTCAATACTAAATTTAATTGATTTTCATATAGGTGTTTTTGATACAGAAAACATATAAATTAATATCATGATTGATAATTATACAACAAATTAAAGTTAAGTACCTAACATTTTATATGTATTAAAAATTAAATTATTATATTTTTATGCATTCTCAAACTGATAAAATGACGACATCCGTCTTGTCTTGTATTAAAAGAAGTATTCAAGTATCTACTTAATATTATTTACTTTTGTTATATAATAAAGAGTTTGTTAGAAAACTGATAATAGAACAATAGCCATATATTACATTCCACAATATTGCAAGAAATAAAATGCTTGGGTTAAGTTATGTTGACCGATTTCGAAATTTGTTAAACAATAATAATTGGTAAACATAGGCAAGTTGTGTCTATTAATAATATGGCAAAATGCAATATTACGTTTAAATACATACATCAGAGTGCCATTGGTGTTAGCATAGATCTGTTAATAGTACAAAATTATTCAAATTCATCTGTGAATTGTAATACAACAAAGTAACTTACCTTCATGTATAGGATCCAACAATTTCCCGTGTATGATGTATTCGTCGTCGTCGTTGTCATCATCCGTGGACATGATGAAGCTTGTAAATTAAATCAAACCATACAGTTTACTAGAAACCTACGCTGAGCATTCAATGCTTTTGTCAACTTTTAAACACTTATGAAGAAACGTGTTGACCTGCCGTATAAAGTAAATAATAAATATACGGTGAAAACGTTTGACTGATAGTAATGAGATAAGAAGAATATCAATAAACAATTTTCCAGATTCCAGCTGATAAAAGAACGAAATAATTTATCACAAGTGCTTATGAATTACGTCCACGATCAAAGATATAATATTATCTTTAATCGTGGTTACGACAACTATAATAAATAATAATAGATATGTCGTTCACTATATAACTATATATTATTATATACCTATAACTATTATTCTATGCTATAACTATACTATATTACAAATGTATAGAAGATAATATAATATACTAATTATTAATTATAAAAAGTATAATATAATATATACCGTGTGTACTGTGTACTGTGTACTGGCGTACTGCAGACGTCTGATGATACAAAACATTGAATATGATTATAATTTATAAAGAAACCTCATGTGACATGCATTGAATTATCATTAAATAACAATGCATTCATTAATGTAAGACCATTATACCATTATACTAATCACTATAAATTATGGTCATGTATACTATTTTCCAAGACTGGCGACTGTGAAATGAACATGGATATTAGTTCAGAATATCTCCTATTTCTAGGGGAAAAAACCAATTTGTTAATTTTTAAAAATTAATTAGGTATAATAAGTTATGTCTATTACCTATATTACCTATTGATTCTATAATAATAGAAATAATATTCTATAGTAATGAATGGATTTACAATGTATATTTTTTAAATTTGTTGTTAAAAACATAGGTATTGTATATTATTGTTAATATAGTAGCCGGTTAAGTTGAATTATCTCCTTCGTTTAAATATATAATTTCGTCCAAATTTGAACATAAAATAAAAATTAAAAAAAATGTTGTTTTTATATTTTTTATATTTTTTGGTTACAGAATAATCTATACTTATCTCGAACCTTGATAAGTTTTCAATACTAAGCTATAAAAGTTGATCATTTTATAAATTTTTAACTACGTACTAAACATAGGCGCAAATAGGGGGGGTAGGGGCTAAGCCCCCTCAAAAATGTCCATAGCCCCCCAAACATTTCCTACATTTTGTTTTAAGCTTATTCAATATTATCAAAGTAAGGCCCTATTAGCCCTATTAGCCCCCCCAAATCTCAAACGCTATTTGCGCCTATGGTACTAAATCATTTTAGATTCTGAATGGAGGTATTAGGTATGTATTGATTTTAGAATGATGTGTGTTTTTTTAAATTTTTAAATTTAAATCTTTTGTGTCTGTGTAGATAATAAGTAATCGAAATAATACTTAGATTTTCAACTTCAGTATCTTGTGAATATAGTTGATGCATTGGGGAGGTCAAAATTTAAAATTAGGTCAGTAGTTTTCAAAAGCGCAAAAAAAAAACAAAAAAAGTTGGGCTAGTGGGTTTCGCTCTGCTGTACAGTAGGTTACAAGTGGGTCGCTGTAATGGATGATGTTAAACTTAACTTGAAAATGACTTTCAAAAAAAGTATGAAAATGCTCTTCATGGTGGAAAACGAGTGTAAGTAAATAAAAGTACCTGGAGCTCCTGCTAATCCATTTGTTGCATCTGTGGGTTCTAATATGAAGTCAAATTTCAAAGGTGGGGATTAATTAGTTAAAAAGTTAATTTTTCTTAAACTTTATAACTTAACTAGTTGGTTTATTTTCTAATCAACTTATGAACTTAACTAGTTTAATTTACAGTTGAAATAACTTAGCTTTTCTCAGTTGATTTTAAAAAAATCCATCAAGTTAAAAACATTTTGAAATTTTTTGCTTATACCTAAATATTAATATATCAGTAAAAAAGGCGGGTAAGTCGTGGATGTCGCTCTGCTGTACAGTAGGTTACAGGTGGGTTACTGTAATGGATGGAATTAAATTTGAATCCAATGATATTATATCATTGTATACGAAAAACGATTCTGAACGGAGATGATTTGTCAGTCTAGGATATATTATTTTTAAAGAAAAACTTATGGAGAACCTTGTACCAAATTTTAAAAACTTAGTTATAAAAGAAAAAATTTTTACGATTTTTCAACCACTAAATTACTTGCAAATTTTCGCAATTTTGACATATTTCGTATAAATTTGAACTTTAAATGCTTATAAATAAAAATTGTGACAATGTATTCCTTTTATTTTGCAACTGCTATTGTAAAAATATGTTAGGAGCCTTGTATTAAATTTCCAAATCTTAGAATTAAAAAGAAAAACTTTTATGAATTTCTGTCTAAGATAATTTGAACATTGCCGTAATTTTTACGTATTTAGTCAAAATTTGAACTTTAAATGCTTATAAAAAAAAAATCGTGACTATATATTTCTTTTATTTTTCAATTGCTATTGTAAAAATATATTATGAGCTTTGTATTAAATTTTGAAATCTTAGATATAAAAGGAAAATTTTTTATGAATTTCTAGCATAAAATAATTTACGAATTTTCGTGATTTTTACATAATATGTTGTCAAAATTTGAACTTTAAATGCTTATAAATAAAAATTGTGACAATGTATTCCTTTTATTTTGCAACTGCTATTGTAAAAATATGTTAGGAGCCTTGTA
>NC_042493.1:87452973-87458142 GCF_005508785.2 Acyrthosiphon pisum | reverse complement strand
CGAAGCATTTTTACTGCTCCAAAAGTTGTCGTCAGACACAAAAAAAAAAAAAAAAACACACATCATTGTAAAATCAATACATTCATCACTTCGTTCAGAATCTAAAATAAAAATATTCCAATAAAAAACACAAACATTTCTGTTTTTTATCTTGATAACATAATTTGTGTATATTTATATATTTCATTAAGCTGTAAATTATATATTATGCGAGTTGCAATTATATAAATGTTTTTAATAAAATTAATAATTTTAAATTACAAATTTACAATTGTTATGTTTTAATGTAATATAACTTATAATACCTATATATGAAGGTCATGTATTCATCTTCACGTATTATGACATTCAATTTCTATACGATATAAAAAAATATATTTGTTAAATTATTAATTTGAGATGAGTATAGTTTAAATTAGTAAATAATAGGTAAAGTAAAAGTAAAAGGGTATACAGCGTACATTATGATAAAAGTTCAATAAAATTGTTTTTTATAATTTAAAAATTAGAAACTAGAAAGACACATTCACTCTTTATGTGATTTACATACTAATTAAAAAAAAATAGATTAACTTTTTTTAAACTGAGTTAAGTTAATATTTTTTTCTATATTAACTTTTAACCTATCGAGTTAAATTTATAATTTGTTAACTGTTAATTTTTAACCTATCGATCTTGTGTCCTCTTAACTTAACTTAACTTGAGTTATTTATTTTCATTAACTTGCCCACCTTTGTCAAATTTATTGGAAAATGTAAGCTTTATATTGCTTGTTTTATTATTAAATTATTTGATAGAACCGACTTCCTACTAATGTAGCCACTTATATAATATTATAATATATTTTGATAAAATATCTTTAAAAATGTATTTTTAATTACTATTATGTACTTAACTGATTTGTTCCTAAATTGTTTATAACTACTCAGACACCCAGTACCCACATGGTACATATCTACTATTTTCTTTTAATCAATTTTAATTAATTAATTTTAACTGTATCTTGTATAGTATATGATATAATTTGCCATCTATTAAATACAAACTTATTTAATACATATTTTATTTTTCTTAGGTTAATTCAGAACTTGCATTTAAAACTAATGTTCTAGTAGAAAAAAATGATGTGTCAACTGTTGCCAGTATTAATATGGATGACGTTAGTCTCGATGTCAGCAATGTCCAAAATATACTTTTATTGGAGAATGTAAGTTAATGAATAATTTTAATTATTGGATAATATATAAAACTATTTTCCCTCTATCATATAAATACAAATTTATAAACACTTATTCAAGATGCAATACAATTTTTACCGAATAATATTGAAATTGATACATTAACTTTGCAGTGTGAACTGGAAGTGCTCTACAATCAATGTCAAAATAAAAGCACTATGAGTGATCTAGCAATAGTTTCCCATGAATTAAAAACTGCTTTGACATTAGCCAATCTATTATGCCGCTTATCGTGAACAGCACCTGTAACCGTTGCTGGCAATAAGAGGTCATTTAGCAAATTTGAAATAGTCAAAAACTTGAAAAACTATTTAAGAACAACCCAAGAAGACTCTACATTAAACAATTTGATGTGGCTTTCTTCTGAAAAAGATTTTTTTAAATGAAATGGCTCAAAATGGGAAACTCTAAAAAAAAGAAGAATATTGATAAATTGAAATAAATAAATTTAATAAATTTAATATTTATAAGAAAATGAGTCATTTTTATTAATTACTTTGTTTTGTTTTTTTTTTTTTTGTCATTGTTTATTATTTTATTGCAAATGTGGTACTTACCTAATGGGATAATTGATATCTTGTATATTATAAGAGCTTGAATTTTTAATTTACTTAAATAATTAAAACATTTTAACAGTTTAATGATGCAAAAATTAATATAACCTACTGCTATACAGTTGTACTAATGCCAATACCTGGTAAAATAAATTACACTAATCACAATAATATCATCAAATGAACTAATTAATATAATAATATTATAGGCTGCCAGCTGTCTTCACTCAGAATCGGTTTTTGTATACTGTACATCAAAGCAATACCCACTTATCTGCTTTTTTGTTTCGTATTTATAATTTTAAAATTTGGTCATAAAGTTATATTTTTCAATGCTTCAAAGAACTTTTAACATTTTAATTAATGCGCAAATGACACAATACCTAAAATCCATATATACTAAAAAGTGCTGAAAAATAACTTGACAATAAAAATAGTTGTATAATTATTGTAATAATAGTTACCTATTAAGTAGGTAAAGAATGTATTTATGATTTATCAATAGTTTAATTAAAATATTTCACTCGTTATAAACGTACAAACATTTTAAAATACTACAAAAAATGAAAAAAAAACTAAATGTATTTTTAAATACTTTTGAAAGACAGTAGTTATTCGAATACATATATCAAATACAATTAATGACAGCATTGACTGGTGTTTGGCCAAGTATTTAAATACGTATTCTGAAGGTACATTTGAAAAGTATTTCTAAAAAGACTATAACAAAGGGTTCTTTTTTTCTAATCCGTCAAAAATCATAAAATCACGAAAACACGGCATAATTTTCAAAAAGTCACTGAACTGTTTGGATCAGTTGACAACGGTGGCCACAAAGTGAATAAAGTGAAGAAAACATGTAAAAATAAAACAGCATAAGTAACAGGAACACATGCAGTGGTGACTGTTGAATGAATAACTCCACCGTCGTCCACCGTCGACGATTCAGCCGCCGACGTCAATACCGAAGACCGAGTAGCGGCAATTCAATGCGACCCTGGTACCACTGAGTCAGTTTTGACTTCATTTCGTTGCTTAGCATCATTACTATCAATAATAAAATTGTCACAGAAAATCGTCGACCTAACACTCGACGACTTCGACTTCGTAACAACTAGGTAAAAAACTTTTCTTTTTATATCTAAGATTTTAAAATTTAATACAAGATTTCTCATAAGTGTGTCTACCTAGTGTGTCTATCTTTATCAACAAAAAAATTGTCTACCGGAAAATTAAATTAAATTTTTATAAGCGTTTGAAGTTCGATTTTACACAACATTCATTTGTATATAACATTTATACAACATTTACTCGATTTCTCATAGAGCGCTTTATTTATTTTGTTTTAATTCAAAAATAAATAACCTTAGATACTTGGAAATTACACCATATGTTTATTTTATTATTTTCTATACTTCATAAAATTTTCAAAATATTTTGACTCGTTTGAAGTTGTTTACGGACAATTTTCAATTTTTTTAGTTTTTTTTCTGTAAATGTCAATAAAATGTTATTGGGTCAAAAATAAAAATGCTTGAACATTTTGTACACAATTTAACCGTAAACATCTCTAATTTCTAAATATGCGATAAAAACAAAAAAATATTATAGTTATGTTTAGAACTTTGATAAGTTAATAGTGAATACCTAATGTTGATAGTTGATTCAATGATACGTCATACGTATTAATGTATTATAACTACAATACTACAATAGCTACAAATTACAATATAGAATATTTAGATATCCTTGTCCATTGAGACTCGAATGTATTTATTCCAATCTATAGCTTATTTAGATCTCTGTAAGACTGTAAATATTATAGCCTATAGGTAATAGGTATATTATTATTAAAAATATATACTTACGTATGTTGGGATGTTCCATATAATATAAACAATATAGGTAATATAATATATATAACATTGTGACATTTATAATATTATATTTTTAAGTCACTGGAGAAAAAATTAATTTATTACGATAAAACGAAAAAATATTATGAAGAATCTATAATCTATAGATATATGATTATGAATGCCATTGCCGCCTATAAATTTGTCAAAAATTGAACTTAAAATGCTTAAAAAAAAAATTGTGACTAAGTATTTTTAATAAATTTCAACTGCCATATTAGGACCCTTGTATCAATTTTTCAAGCTTTTTTACCCAACGAATACATTTGTATTGAAATTTATAGAAAAAAAAAAATTGTAAACAAGTAAAAACTGAAAATATCCGTAAACAGCTTAAAACATGTAAAATTAATTTGTAAGTATTAAGTTGTATAGTGTATAGAAAATTCTAATATAAACATTCAGTCAAAATGTCATGTTTTAAAAAGTGATGACAGACACAAAATATAAAAAGCAGGTAAGTGGATGTCCCTCTGCTGTACAGTAGTGGGTCACTGTATAATGGATAGTATTAAATTTGAATTCAATGATAAAATATCACTGTATAAGAAAAACGATTCTGAGCGGAGACGGTATGTCAATCTAGTATGAGATATAATATTATTATCTACTAATCTATGGTATTATAAAAAAAAAAATGACCTATAATAGGTATCTATAATAAATTCCAAATTAACCATATCACAATATCCATTAGGTAGGTACTTATAACGCGTTATACATCAACAATAAACCGTGGTCCTATCATAGATATAATATAATAGTATACTTTAGAAGTTTCAAGTACCCACGAATAGTATTATACAATCACAACAAAATAACTAAAATAGTAATTTCCTCCAAATCTGAACTTAAAATTACTATAAAAATAAACTGTGCTTCTTTATTTTTTTTAGATTTTTTGGTAACAGAATTAACTACAGAATTAAGTAACAGAATTTTATCGTATATATAAAATGCTAATATAAACATGTAGTGAAATTTTCAAGTATCTGCAGTCATTCATTTTTTAATAACAACAAAATAAGAAAATCGTTATATGAGAAATCAAGTGAATATCAAATGTTGTAAAAATATGAATTTCAAAAAATTTAATTTGACTTTCTTGTAGAAATTTTTTTTTTGAAAAAGGTAGACTGACTTATGAGGAATCTTGTATTACATTTTCAAATCTTAGATTTAAAAAGAAAATTTTTCATGAATTTCTAACTCAAAATAATTTGTAAATTTTCGTCATTTTTACGTTTTTTCTCAATATTTGAACTTTAGATAGGTACTTATAAAAAAAAATTGTGACTATGGGTTTTTAATTTTTTTCATCTGTCTTAGAAACAATATTATAGGAACCTTTCTGTAATAACTTAAAAATAAGAAGAAATATAAATACGACTCCTGTCGATAAATATATTTAATTCAGATGTTAAGATATTAAAATTAAGCTATTACCTTCCTCCAGATGTT
>NC_042493.1:87451298-87452923 GCF_005508785.2 Acyrthosiphon pisum | reverse complement strand
GATAAATATATTTAATTCAGATGTTAAGATATTAAATTAAGCTATTACCTTCCTCCAGATGTTCCGGAGGGCTCTCGAGATCGTGTATTCGAGAAATTAGATCAAATACACCGTACAATATAATTTATGTAAAAAGCACATATAAATTGATGCTGCAACAAATGTAAAATATTAAATTAAATGCCTTACTGATTCGCAGTTTTTCGTGAATTATGTTGAAAGAGTTTTTAGATTTTAGGTGACACAAGGTAATACTTCAAATATACAAATCGAAATAAAAACGCACTGATTTTGACTTATCATAAGAAGTCCAGTTGTCGCTCGTGGAAATCGATGTTGATATTTTGAGAGGTTGTTACTCGGTGGCTGGTGCTCATGCACTCGGTGGCTGGTGCTCATGCACTGGTTTAAGGGACGATACGAATATGTCTACCAGAGAGTGGTAGGCGGTTTTTATCAAAGGTTTTTTTGTACTTCCCGGACCTAGATTTCTCTTCGGCGGCAAGGACCTTTTTTTATCATTAATTTTCTCTGGTGACATATATAAGAATTCTGCACGTCCTGCACACCACGGAGTGCCAGTACGCGCCGATTTCTTAATTCGTGATCGCATAATAGGGATCGTACCTATTTGTCGATGACAATGATTTTATTGGGGATGTTCGATTTCTACAAGCGACAGTCTGGCCGTTATTTATTACTGTGTAGGATTTTAGTTTATAATTATAATGGTGTGTGAGCATATCATTACACTTCTATTAAATTTTCAAGTATTTTTACTCAACAAATAAAGTTTAATTGACATTCATAGAAAAAAAACTAATACAATTGGAAACTGAAAATGTCCCTAAACAGTTCAAAACAAATCAAAAGTAAAATTTTTCCAATAGTTTTCAAAAGCGCCGTGAAAAACAAAAGAAAAATTAAGGAAAAACGGGAATTTTTACGCAAAATCTGTTTTCGAGAAAATTGATTTTGGTTTTTGGTGTAACTTTAAAACGAATGACTGTAGATACATGAAATTTTCACTGGTTGTTTATATTTACATTTTCTATAGGTACATGATAAAATTTTCAAAATATTTTGATTTGTTTTGAGCTGTTTACGGACAATTTCAGTTTCCAATTTAATTAGTTTTTTTTTCTATGAATGTCAATAAAACTTTATTTGTTGAGTAAAAATACTTGAAAATTTAATACAAGGCTCCTACTATATTGTTACAATGAGATTTGAAAAATATTAAAAATTCTTAGTCACAGTTTTTTTTTATTAGCATTTAAAGTTCAAAAATTGACAAAATATATAAAAATCACGAAAATTGGCAAATTATTTTGAGTTAATAATTCGTAAAAATTTTTCTTTTTAGAACTAAGATTTTAAAATGTAATACAAGATTCCTTATAGGTTAAACTACCTTATCAAAAAAAAAATGTCTATAAGAAACTCAAATTAAATTTTTATGAGCATTTGAAATTCATATTTTTTACAACATTTGGTATTCACTTGATTTCTTACGTAACGTTTTTCTTATTTTGTTTTAATTAAAAAACGAATGACTGTAAAAACTTAAAAATTTCACTGAATGTTTATATTAGCATTTTCTATATACGATAAAATTTTGAAAA
>NC_042493.1:87440624-87451082 GCF_005508785.2 Acyrthosiphon pisum | reverse complement strand
AAAAACGAATGACTGTAAAAACTTAAAAATTTCACTGAATGTTTATATTAGCATTTTCTATATACGATAAAATTTTGAAAATAATTTGACTCTTTTTGAGCTGTTTACGGACATTGTAAGTTTTCAATTTTTTTAGTTTTTTTTTCTATAAATATCAATAAAGTTTTATCTATTGGGCCAAAAAGTGTAAAAAATTAATACAGGGCTCCTGATACATTGTTACAATAGCAGTTGAAAAATATTACAAATACATAGGCACAATTTTTTTTTATAAGCATTTGAAGTTAAAATCTTGACAAAATTTATCAAATTTAAGATTGAATAATTATTTTTTAGTTAATAATTTATAAAATGTTCAACTTTTATATCTAAGGATTGAAAATTTAAAACAAGATTCCACCTAAATATTTAATTCTGTTACCAAAAATTCTAAGAAATACATAAGCACAGTTTATTTTTATAGTAATTTTAAGTTCAAATTTGGACGAAATTACATATTAAATCACCTGGAATAACTATTTTAGTTATTTTGTTGTGATTGTATAATATTATTTGTGGGTACTTGAAACTTCTAAAGTATACCATTATATATCTATGATAGTATCACGGTTTGTTGTTGATGTATAACGCGTTACCTAATGGATATTGTGATATGATTAATTTGAAAATTATTAATAATACTATAGATAAGTATACCTATAATATGTATGTCTAATATCTAGACTGACAAACCGTCTCCACTCAGAATCGTTTTTCTCATACAGTGATATTATATCATTGAATTCAAATTTAATACTATCCATTATACATCTATATTAACTGTGTTTAAAATAAACAATAAAATTAATTATGATTAATGACTTACTGATTGCACATTTGTACATAACACTTAATAGGTCTATTACCTATCACTAGTTCTATGATTGTAAAATATAAACATAATATATAAATGAATAATCAATAATTGTATCATATGAATTATAATTATAAATGTTTACAATGATAAAAAAAAAGTAACGTTATTTGTTACGCACTACTTTATTAATGAAAAAATAATATAACTTGATAAAAATATTTGAAGTAACAAATAACGTAATTGCATTACTTTTTAAAAATAATTTACCCAACACTGGTAATTAGTAATGTCAAATAATAATACACACAAATATTTTGAAACCTCAACCTCTTTATGAATTATGGCCTATGTGTTAAAATATGAGGTATGCCAATTTTTATTATTTTTCATTTTTCAATATTGTTTCAACCACAGATACATCAATACGTCATGTATAGAAATAGAAATCTGTGCTTAGAACACATACAGCTTATTTGGCTACTTACAAAGTAACATGTAACCCTCAAAACGTAATTTGGAGTTATTTTTATTAGAATTCATCATTTCTATTTGTACCTACCTACAGTATATAATACATATACCTACGTATAATAAGTAATTGCACTATGAAAAAGAAAACAGATCCTAACAGTGGAGATAGATAACACAATAAAGGTTTTAAGGGATTTCCTTCAGTAAAATGCCAACAAATGTCATAAATTGAACATGAATAATGTGGTATTATGTGGATAAACTATATTAGATACTGATGAAAGTATCGGTTTTACAATGGCGTGTTTAAAAAAAAAAACAGTAAGTTTAAAAATTAAAATTTTGAGAAAAATTAATTGGGATGAATTACTTATTGGCTATTAATGTTACATGGTCATTTATTAAATCTTAGTAGTTATTTTTTATTCAAGAAAAACAACATATAATTATAATTTATCTGAACTGGCATAGGTGTCATTATATAAATAAAATTTCCAATGGCTTAATTGTTAACATAACTGTCTATCAATAATTTGCTTTGAGAATTTCCAGGTGAATAATTTCTTATCTAAGTTTTCAGAATAATCCAAGATTTATAGAATTGATTGTCTGTTTCAAAAAGATAACACATCAATTGGCTATCGAGGTAATATAAATTTAGAACTCAAACCGCTTTTAATAACATTTAAGAGCCTCAATATGTACCTTGAAAACCTGAACAATTTGTAAGTATATTCTGGAGATAACATAGAATCTATGCATAATCTATCCATAGATGCATAGTTAGGTTAAACAATATAATTATAAATATCATTATAATTTTATTTTTTATTTTTTTATAAAAGTTAACATTATAATTATTATAATTATTTAAAGTACTATACCCAGTTTACCAAGAGAATATGGTGGTACACAAGAAACTATGTCAGAAAAGAAATTTATGAGCCCCTTTATTATATACGGTTTAAAATTAAAACCCTCTCAGTTGATATGTATGATGCATCCGACACAGTTAATCCGGTACTAGTTGCAGAAGTAACAAAGGTGGTTCTATAGTTAAAGACATGAAAAATGAGCTCAAGCCCTGCTGTCTGTTGTTCATACCCGCCATTTTAACTATTGGTTCACAACAATTATCTGTAGCACTGCCATTATGTTAGTTTATATTATTATATATTATATCATAAAATAAATTAATTATAAAAATAAAGGTTTCCTATAAATAATCACCCATATTATAAATAATTTTAAATTTTAAAAATGTTTATGAATTTATTTGGATACCATAAAAAAAAAACGATTGGCACGCAGTTTTCATGCCCCCAACTATAGTAGTTTTGTCTGAGTATATAACACTGCAAACAGCTAACTTTTTATATAATAATTTGAGGCACTTAAAATGTTAATATACTTCTAAATTAATTTTTGATGATGGGGTTATAAAAATGTATTTCATTTATATATTTTATACTTGATTTATTATTTATAAAAGTTTAGTAAAACACAATTTTTAACAACAAAATTAAGAATTGTATTTGGAAGTTTAAACGACATGTAGTTCAAATGACAAAATTATTATTTAATTTGTATTTAATTCATTTTCGTATTCAATTTCCACATGAGGTCTGCCTTTGGGTTTGATTACTTTTTTGATTTTCTTAGCGGCGACATCCTATCAAAAAAATATATATATATATTAAATAACTAGATAATAAAGTATAAATTCTGTTTTATAGAATACCTCAATATCTTCCATTTCTTCTTCTTCCCCATCAGAACAAACATAATCAGATACATCATCACCATCTTCTAAATCGAACATCTCATCATTATCATCTCCAATATCAGACTCTTCTTCTCCTGCAGTGTACTCATCAGCATCATCATTCTAAATATATTTACCATGTAAAATTAATGAAATGTTTATATTTATGTTTTTTTAGTAATACAAAATAATATGTTATTTTATTATGTTATTACACTAATTTACAGCTCAATACCTATTTAGAGGGGGGGGGGGGGGGTTATATGGTTTATTATATCAACAAAAATTATTTCACAGGAAAAACTCTCTCGCCCAGTAGAATACTCGAATTTCGTTAATTTTTTTTATTTAAAAGGAAGAACATTTTTAAGCCAAATTTTCATTTTACTTTAAATAGTGGTAGAAAAATAAGTCTGAAAAAGTACAAATATTGTACATTATTCATGCATATTTTAGCTGCTATAATCATAATTTTGGAAATCGGGCTTTCATATAACCTGTTCTCTTTTTTTAAACAAATTTTTTTACAAAATGTGATTATTCTACATGGCATGAAAATTTTTCCTATAAGGCTTGTTTGTGCCAAAAAAATGCAAGGGCAGTTATGCCCTTAATTTAACAATAAGAACACGGGAAGAATAAGTTGCAGTGGTTTCTTATCACCTAAAGTATATATTGACTGGTACCAAGTTTAGATCCGGCAACAGTGTATGATAACACAGCTGCCTTATCCTACTCGGTCACAACTGATATATTTATGGTAATATTATGCTCAATTAATCATTATATACGTACTTCTTCATCTTCTTCACCTTCTTTCTCAAGTGCTTTCTCGAATGCTTGTTGATTAATATTGTACATATCACCATACTAAAAAAATATACATATATATATTAATTATACATGAAAACTAAGTATTGTAGTTATTTAGTTGTTATAATTGTTTCGCTTGTAATGGTAAATTACTAATTACTGGAGCACGGATGTTGTCTTTTCTTTTAATGTTAAAATGTATTGTTAATTACGTTGTAAATGTGTTTCAATTTAGTATAAAATAAAATCTAAACATTTTAAATGCAATTTTTGGTTTTTTTTTTTTCAATTTTGTTGTAGGTATTTAGTTATTTATAAAACCACTTAAACTATTTTTCAATTTTATTCACTTTATTTAACTTTGGTTTTTAATTATCAAATTCAAATCAAATAATGTTTGAGTATGAAAATAAATAAACATTTTTAGTCCAATTTGATTATGTTTGAGGTAGTAGTTTAGATTGTTTAAAGAACATCTATAATATTTATTTTTTTTTTTTGTGGAATTAAAATATTATTTAAGAAGAAAGAAAGATGAAAATAATTGTGAAATTATGTTCATTATAAATTAATAATAATGAAATAATTTTGCTGATTTATGCAATACTTCAATCAATTTTACTATTTTTATACTACTAAATATCCACGCCCTACCAATTAGCTTTTTTTAACTAAAAGTTTAAAATTAAGTTTATGAGTAGAGATAGACATTTTTCGACTTGTATACAATTTAAGTTAACTTGCAATTTTTACAAATTTTGAACTTAATATAGGACAGTGTAAAACTAATATATTAAGGCTGGGTTGCATAAAGAACAGTCTGTACATTTGTTACCGGCTCTGTAAGGTTTTAATGATTGTGTAAACTATGCTAGTGTTGCACAAAGAAATATTTAATTATTGATAACCGTGGTTACTAAGGGCCAGTTGCACCGTCTCTGATTAAAGTTAACCGGAGCTTAATCGGCCGAATTTGCCCGGTTAAATATCTGTTATCAGCTGTTTAAGCTTAATCGAAGTTTAACCGTAGACGGTGCAACTAGCCCTAAATAAATTAAACCTTAATAAACCATGTGTTTTTCTTATCATTATAAAAATATTACCGATCTGTAAGTAGTTACAGATGCAAAATCCTATCTGCAGTTTACAGGTCCGGTAACTTTACTGAGCGTTCAAGCAACACCTAATTTTTATTTACAGAGCCGTTAACGCATTTACAGATCAGTAAGTTGTTACAGAATGTTTATGCAAACCGGCCTAATAATATAATGACTTATAACCTCTCTATTACTAGTTTAAATTTTTTTAAAATAGCCATTTTATAGTATTTTTTAGACCTTGGTAAAAGGGAGACTGGTTATTAGTCATGGGTGTAATAAATTTTTTAAAAAAAAAGCACTAGGAGGTTATTTTAAATATCAAATTACAGCTATTGACTTTCCAATTAATTAACATACTGTAGATGGTAACTATATTATTAGATTTGTTTGAATTTTCCATTATATAGTTTTGTATCTAAAAAAGTATATATATTTTACAAAAACAACTGTCAAACTGTGAAATTATATTTTTTTTAAGTTGTGCCCTACATTATTCTATTTATTTAAATAAATTTAACATAAAAGTATTCAACCTGATAATTAATTGTACACGTAAAAGAAAATTATTTAGGTAAAAACATTCAATTTTTGTAAAGGGGCCATTGAAAATTACTGTAGCGGGGGCTCACTGATTAGCCAGACCGACACTGTTTTATACTGTGTTAACCAAGCAACAAATTTGTAGGAGTAAAATATTTTAATAATCATCAAATTATATAATGCAATATGTGCACAAGTGATAAATATCATACCATATTATAATATATTTAAAACAATTATTATAAAGGAATCAGATACACACATAGGGCATCTCTAATTTTAATATATCCTATTTATTTATTAATTCAAATTATGTCAGCACAATGTTTGTTTTCTCCTCGGTTTTCTCTCTTTCGCAAAGGCTTATTTATATTGCACTTATTTCCTACTAAAACTAGTTTTTTTTTTGTTCATATCGGATTATTTAAAAATTAAAATTAAGTATTTTTTTAGTAGTTTTGTTTGTTTTATAAGATTTAGGACATTTTTGGTGTTTTATGGGCCGTCAATCTTATCTCAACTAAGCATTAACATATATAAAGCATTTTATCTATTTATCATGCAGGGGGGTTAGTGAGTGGAGAGCGAAAAGCCCCCCCCCCCCCCCAGTAAAAATTTAAAACTTAACAAATTAATGTTGGAAATGTTATATAGGTGTTTAAGCACCACGTAAAACATAAATTCAAATAATGTTGAGCACATACAGTTCCTTTTTTGAGTCTTTCGACCAATTCCTTCTCAATAACATTATCAAGACGAGCAGCAATTTCAGCTTTATATTCTCTTCTTTTAACTCGTCTTTCCACTTTTCTTGGCAATGAAACTAATTCTCTCCTAAAATATTAATAATTTTAAATTTATTATATTAAAAAAATAATATGTTGTAACAAAAATTATACTGATGTTTAATGATAAAAAATTAATATCTTACTGAGTTTTAAGTTTGAGTTTTCTCATTCGAATTAAATATTGAGTAATTCGTACAAAACGCTGTTTACACATAGACTTTAATGGACCTGGCCAATACAGCATGTGTTCATTCATTTGTTGTATAGCTTTTTGGAAATTTCTTGATAATTTTATCTTCTCCCACTGTCTTTTGGGATAAACGGATCTACAAAAAAAATAATGATAATAAATTAATTCAACATATCAAGTAATATAATACTAGTACTAAAATCACACCTTTCAGCAGTTTTTAAGAAGAGATATATAATACCCTTCTCTTCTCTAACAGTAGCATATCTGCTATTAGCCAAAGGGCAGTGAGTGCGATTGCACAAACCCGATAAATTATATTCATTTCGGCAAAAATTTGAAGTGTCCGTTCTAAAATTTTATTTAAAACATTATAATTAGGATTAGGTAACTCTAATGCATTGATGTATAATTATAATATTAAAAGTTTACTTGATTTTGAATGAACAAAATGTATCTTTTATAATAGACCAAACAATCTGAAAAAAAAAAAAGATATTAATTTCAAATATTTTTTGGTAAAAGTTCAATAATATTATATACCAAATAGTTTATTAATAATTAGGGTTCGAGGCTTTGTGCATTTACATATATTATTATAATGTAATTTAACACAATGTATAGATTTAGACAAAAAAATTAGTAAAATATTCAGATTTTTACATACATACAGAATATTTTTTTTATAAATAATAAGTCAATCTCCTATACTGATCAATAATCATGTTTATGGAATATTTTAGTACATATTTCAAAATTGTCTATGTATAATTAATAGTGAAAAATGTTTAATGTTATCAGTTGTAAATTTCAAAATGTTTCTAATCAAAACAATAATGGTAGGTACTATAAAATATTTTATTGTTGTAAGGCCCGGGTTTTGATTAAAAGCATAGGTAGGTTAGGGCACTATAGATACAGGTATGCTACGCCGCCATTTTGCGACTAATAATGTTATGTGAATTTGAATTTCTCTCCCTTTATTTTATCATTTTATCATTGATAAATGAGTCGCAAAATGGTGGCATAGCATACCCATTCTATATAGAGCCTTAAGGTAGGTATGTTCATATTCAGTCTTACAATTAACTCAGAATAATTCTGATTCAATATGTCAACTTTTCATGATAGTGAATAGATTCTATAAGTACCTAGTAAAATTTTTTTTTGGCATATTTGAGTAAAAATTAAGTAAGTTACATAATATTTCTAGATGATTGTATACAAGTTGAATATATTATATAAATTAATTTTAATAATTTTATTTTATCTCTAAGTTTGATAGTAATGTGTTCCCTAAACGCAATTTTGATAGATTTTGAAGATAATTGACTAATTGACCAAATAAATTTATCATAGATTGCATATTTTATACTACACTGAATTTATATTTTATAATGTGCTATAAATTTCATTTTAATTGTTTCATAGGTACTAAAAAACATGTTTTATTTTTATCCAAGTTATATGTGCATTTTAACTTGTTATGTACTTATGTTCATTACTTATTTTTTTCATACAAAATCTAAAAAATGCATAATATGTACCCAGTGTTCGGGAGTAGCGTGTTAATTGTAGCGACGCTACAGTAGCACACTACTTTATTTGTAGCGATTGACGTAGCATCGCTACATTATGCCTTAGATAACAAAATACTATAACGCGCTAAATATTTCTGGTTAGCGTAGCAAAAATTATCATTAATTTGTCGCTACCTACAATCTAATTGGTGATTATTAAAATATCAATTATGATTATATTTGTTTATTTATATTATGATAATGATTAGTGTATTAGTGAAGTTTTTGTCCTGAGTCCTGTCCAGTGGCCAAATGACAAATCAGTACAAACTACAAATACTAGTTTTCAATAAGAACATTTTTAAAAATGTAGCGAAAAATTAGCGCACTACATTTAAAATATATCGTTAGAAGCAGCGCACTACATTTAAAATATAGCGTCAGAAGCAGCGCGCTACATTTAAAAAAAAGTGGTGATATTGGTAGCGAGCTACTTTTTTTGGGGAGTAGCTGTAGCATTAGCGTGCTACAAAAAACTAGTAGCAACCCGACCACTGTATGTACCTAATATTATAATACACTTTGCAGTATTTAATGACAGCTTAAGATATTTTTCTTCACATTATTTGGAATACTTGCCTAATAAAATATCAACAGACTAACTATGAGCAATCAAAACACAATATTATTGTTTGATTACCTATATTATGTTAACAAATTTATACACAAAATATTCCAATAACATTTTATAGATTTGGATACAAATCAAAATTGTAGACAGTGTACAAGAATGTGAGGTGTTTACAATGAGACTAGGTACTTTAAAAAATCTACAATTTATAAATCAACTTTACTATTTAATAACAATATGTAAAAGAGAAGACATGATTCATTATTATGGGTTAAAAATTATTATTAATGTAATATACTAATATATTTAACTACTACGTTGAAAAAAATGTAGACAATTAATGTACTTTACCCAACAGTATTTAAAAATATGTCATACATCAAAATATAATGGTAAACAGTTACGGCAGGTATGACGGGCATTTAATACAGGTACATTTAAGCAGGAGGATGATAATATATTATAGTCTAAGCTCTACATTAGGTAGGCACCTATAGTACTAGCTGCTGGAACTTGTAGTAGTTGTATTCGTTAATAATTAAACTATATTTTACTTACATCATCTTGATCCATATTGGTGAACTAATGTTTGTACGATATCATCCACAGCTAAAAGTCGGGACTTGCAGTCGTCGGACAGGAACACCGGACGGACATGTACAATAAATATTAAATAATAATGTCGCAATCCACGACGGGCCACAAGTCGTTACGGTAAAATACGTCGGTGCTAAATAGTAATCACGAAGAAGGCAACATTTTAAGGTTAGGTCATTTAGGTACAATGTGCCGTAAGGATGTTTGTCGTGCGTTCACAAAAACGTATATTTTCCACAACCAAACGACACTTGTTATAATATTATTTTTTATCGGCTCTTATCAGTTATCATTACGGACCGTGGTTATCATTGACGCGGGAAGTCGGCTCCATTTAAATATTTAATGTTTATAGTTTACGAATTTTGAAACACGTATTGTATTCGTATCTGGACTTGCAAACGTTATAATATCGTTATAATTATAACGTTATATTTGACAAAAAATTATTTCAATTTATAAAGGTAATTATAACGGAAAGCGATAACTAAAAATAGGTACACTGCAAAACAAAATAGGTATAATGATTAACGATTATTATATATAATTGAACAAAACATAATGCAAAACGTAATTTATAGAATATCATTGAACAAAAAATAACGCAAAACGAAATAATTTAAAATCCATTTATTTAAAAGTTATATTGGTTTCGCAGAAATATTAATTATTTCATGCATATACGGACATTACAATTGATTATATTATATTCCGTATACGGGCCATTACCTGCCCACATTAGTTATTATTAGTACATTTAATAGGTATTAACACTATTATAAATAACGATAAACACAAAACTTGTATAACTTTTTAATTCTGAATAACGATAAACGCAAAACTTGTGGAACGTTTAATTGTAAATGACACAAAACAGAATTTGGAACAAGTCTAGTTTACCGGGCACCATTTTTTTTGACATTTTTTTTTTTGAAAAGGGTTGTTTTGACGAGTTAAGAACGATGGTGCAAAAAAAATTTGCGGAAATGACTATTTTGGAAGTTATAGCTTCCCAAAGTTAGCGATTTTACGTTTATACGCGTGCGCGCAACACTACTATAATGCCGCGCGGAGGACCTCGAGTTTTGCGACCTGAGCCGGCAGGCGTAGGGAGCTTCTATACAGCGTTGAGCGTAGGTATGCGTAAAAACTCAGAATTTGAAACTGCCTAAGCATATAATTTCAAA
>NC_042493.1:87438325-87440070 GCF_005508785.2 Acyrthosiphon pisum | reverse complement strand
GGTGTGGCATAGCCAAGTCGGGGGATATTTTCGATTTGTGAAGCGGAGCGACGAGTGTCGATACACGCGTAATCACTGCAACTTGGAACTTCCATAACTTTGAACGGTAAGTTTCGGGGAATTTTTGAGGAAAACCGAGGTTCACCTGAGGTGATTTTATACAACAAATCGTGGGATATTTTCGATTTGCGGCGAGGAGCGTAGCGACGAGTGCCGCTAACTGTGTAACACTGCCCTGCTTACTGTAGGTAATTAACTATAGTATGAAACGGAAGATGAAGATGAAAATGAATGCTTTGAATAATTAATAAAAATTCAACAAAATAAAACAAAATGAGACTTGTAACTTTTAAAATAAAAATCTCGAGGTCCTCCGCGCGTCATTATAGTAGTGTTGCGCACACGCGTATAAACGTAAAATCGTTAACTTTGGGAAGCTATAACTTCCAAAATAATCATTTCCGCAAATTTTTTTTTGCACCATCGTTCTTAACTCGTCAAAACAACCCTTTTCAAAAAAAAAAAAATTCAAAAAAAAATGGTGCCCGGTAAACTAGACTTTACCCAGAATTTTTTCAAATGCAAGCTCCTATTCGTATTGCTAAATTGCTTGATTTGCGCGTATAGACGTGTACCAAATATTTTAAAATATTTATAAATTATTTCCTTGTATTTGTTTCACAGTCCCTGATCATTATTCGTTATTTTACTTTACGTCCAGAGCCATACTCAGGACCTATACTAAGTAAATTATAATATCTACTTCTGACTTCTTTATCTTATGCGTAGGTTTTGTTGTTCACTGTCCTGAAAGTCATTTTAACTATACAAAATAGGTACATATATTGAGATCATTCAAGGTTAAAACTGCATAAATATTGAGATTATATAAGAAATTCTTCTGAGACCGTGTACTGTTTGACCGTTTTGAGTCTTAACATGTTAAAGTATGAAAATATTTTAAACTCAGTGCCGGATCTTGAACTCTGGGGGCCCTGGTGCAAATTAAAATTATGGAGCCCCCTTGAAAAACAATTTTCAGTAAAATTGTATTCCTTTATATTCTACTACAAATTAAATTGCATTATAAATATATTTTAACGTAATATAGATATAGTTAATATAATATTTAAAAGTAATCTTAAATAATAAATTATTTATTTAACATAATTTTTAATTATTACATAATAATATTATAAACCTAAGAATTAAGATTCATGAAACATGTATATTTTTTTTACAAATAGTACCTATATTAGATCTATAGAATCAATTTTTAATTTGTGAAGCAACAAAATAATGTAAATTTAAAAACTATTTAATTTATAAACAAATATCATATGATGCTTTCATAATATTTTAATCGGTTTGTGTTGAAAGAATAATAGGGTTTAAAAAATTGAAATCCTCTATTACATCATGCATACCTTGAAAATAAGAAAAAAAAACTTTAAAGTTTTCTTCAGTTGTGTTAAGTCTCCTATCTCCATTTAAATTATCATAAAAATGTTTTTTGGCATAAGATTCCCTTTTTTCTACAAATTTATTGGAGATTCCCCATCTTGAATACAGCGATTTTGCATTATTAAGTACATTATCATCGTAGCTATTTCTTGTCTCTTGAATAAAATTAACTGCATTATTTAGCATTTTAGAAACTTTTTCTAAGTTCATATCTACATTTTGTAATTTTTTAGAAATTACTTTTAATGATCGTAATATACGTTACCAGGTACACAAGATTA
>NC_042493.1:87434187-87438203 GCF_005508785.2 Acyrthosiphon pisum | reverse complement strand
GCTGCATCCGAAATAACTAGATTTAAATTGTGGCTACAGCAATAATGGATATACTTGGCTGATGGAACAATATTTTTTATCGTGTTTGCACCCCCGAATGTGCTCCACTCATCACAGAAACTCTATCATATCCTTGGCCTCGACATTTGTTAATATTTAAACCAAGTTTTATTAAAACTTCTTGGGTAAGGTTTACATAATCAACTGCACAGTGACTTTTTAAGATATAAAATCCAACAAATGATTCTTTGATTTCCAACGTCTTACTTTCATAATTGACATTAACATAACGGATGATTATACTTAACTGATCCAATTTTGTTATATCTTGGGTCGAATCAGTAATAATTGAAAAAACATTGGCATCCATTTATTTCAGCGCAAATTGTTTTAAGTCGATCGTTTGACAATATGTATAATAATAACTAATAAGTTCATCGCGACGCGCGACGTTATCGTCATTCGCCGTATTGGTCAATCGGTGTACCAGCATATACACGATAATAAGTATGGAAAAAAAATTACTTAACAATCGATCAAATATTCACATTAATTAACCCACCAATAGGAATAAATTAAAAATAGTTTCAAACCAAAATCTAATATACCATTTGTAAAAAATAAAACATAGGTACATGGTTACCATAAGAACCTATTTTATTTTATGGTACTTTGATAGTTTGATATTCATAATATTGGGGCCCCCCCCAATTTTTTAAAGAGTTGGGGCCCTGGTGCAATGCACCGCTTGCACCGGCGGTTTTTCCGGCACTGTAATTAAACTACCAGCCACCTAGCTAATAGATATTATATTAGTGTGTCACGGTTGCTTGGAGTGTGTACCAAACTATGTGGTATTATAATTAGCAATTTTTTATTCTACAAACGAAATAATTTGCAAAACGATTGCAGATGATCATTTACTCATACAGTCATATGTGTCTAATGACCATATTAATATATTATTGTGCTAAATTTTTGAACCTATTTATCTATGTAGCAAATAGTAATACATATTTATTAGTTTTATTACCTATTTGAATACCGAAATTTTTATTAACATGATAGTAGGTAGGTATGTAAGTACTTCCATTATCGTACATAGCTAGGTAGGTAATTCACATATCATAAAGTATTTATTTTTGTTTGGCACTATTAAACCAGTTGTGCCATGAAGACATGGATATAAGAGTTTGGATTCTGATGAACTGTATAGAATTAATTTAATTGAATGATTTGACTTTTTGTTCAGCTACAGCAGGAAGTTGAAAAATATAATTATGATAAATAAGATACCTACTCATTTGGCCTTCGAATAATCCCATTATTGTATGCAAGGACACAAGGTGGAGCACCAAAAAAATTGTTTGTAGTTTGGTAGGTACCTATTTTGTAATTACAGATAAGTAAAACAAAAATTTGCTTAATTAATTAATCGACAAAGAAATTTTATACATTTACAAAATCAGCACCTGTCGGCTGTCATCAGAATATTTGGTGGTTTGTTAATTGAAGGCTAAATAAATATCAATAGTTATATTCTTATTTGTCAATTACATTGGTTTAAGACATTATATTTTTCAACAAGCACCATTATTTTATAAACATAAACTTTCAATTTCATAAAGTAGGCACCAACCTATATTAAAAGTACCTACCCATATTGGGCAATCGGCTATGTATTTATATACCTACCTTTGCTCGAGGATTCAATCAACCTTAATCCTAAATTCTAATGTCTATGAAACAACAATAAAATCCCATGAATTTAATCTTGATTCTGTATTCCTATAGGTTATAATACGCAATACCTACTCAATTAATCAAGGCTACTCAACTTATTTATTTATAGAATTCTAATCATGGTTTTTAAGGACTCATCACTTACCTTCTATAATTTTGTGGTTTTGTTGCTATAATTAATATTATTTATATAACTTACAAATAATTATTGTGTCCCTATCAAATATAGATTGTGTAATGTGTAAACTAATTCTTTAAATCAAATAGTTAGTATATTTGGGTAAAAATAACCAGGTAAAAATGTATTTTGAAAAATTAATATTCTTACCATATGTGAACACCAAAGTTTTTTCAGGAAAACATTCTATAGGTGTACCTGAGTAATATGAAGTACAAACAGTTTATACTAATATATAACTTTTATTTTGATAAAAATATAATTATTAATGTTATAATATAATATTATTAAAATGTAATTACGCTAATGATTAACTTGAACACTCATTATTATGATTATTTCTATTCTTGTTCTAAATTTAGGTATACATTATTAAAAAAGTTTAATTAAATAAACCGTTTATATTTGTGTACCTATCATAAAAGCTTTTTTTTTTTACTAAACTAATGACATAACCATATAAAAAAAATAGTACCTATTAAATAAAGTACAGTAATAATAACTCATATAAATTAAATTACTTAAAATACTGAACAATAAACTAATGATCCGTGAATGACCAAAAGGCCAACTAGCATAATATTATGATTTTTCATCTATAATTTATTATAAAGTTATTTATGAAATGTCTTAAAAATATATAAATAAAATGAAGTGGGCAATATTGAAACAAAAATGTGGATTACTACATAATATTAAATACAATCTATCAAAGTAATTATTAAATTAGGTAGCTATTATAGTAAATTTTAATTTGTAAGATGATGTAAAATTCTAAATAATAATAATGGAATATTTTAGTATGGAGAGGAACACAAATTATTTGTTATTCTTACTTAAACATTGTAGTTTAATATTGTACACAAGTAAATTTTAAAATTAAATATATGTTGTCATAAGTTTTTAATCATTACAATTTTTAAATTATAATTTAATGTAAGCCAATCAATAATTGATATATTATAAAAGTTACCTATGCCTCTAATTGAAATTCAATGTATTAAAATGTATATATAATCATTATTCTTATAATAATTTTAATAATTAAAATATTATAAAAATTTTATTTTAGGTTAAAGGTATTCAGTTTTTTATTTTTAATTTGTACAGTTATAAAAATAATCAAATGAAAAAGTATATGCTAAAAATGATTTTACTGATTTAAGATGCAAAAGCTTACTTATGTTAACAGATCATACCTACTATTATTTTAATATTTTAGGCTTCTGATTATTGTTTAGTATTGCCAACATGGATAACATTATTCTACATAAAATTTTTTTTTTTTAAATGAACTTCATCAGTAACTCATAAATCATAACCATACATAATGATTTTATGACTGCATTGTGAATAATTAAAATTGAAATACAAAATAGACGATAAATAGGCGTACATTTTGTGTACAATAAATAACTTGTTGAACATTGTTTTGGAAATTTAAACATTTAGTTGTAGGTACTTAATCTAAGAGAATCTGATCTTCCTAACCTCTTAGATTAGGTGTATTAAAAAGTAAGGTAGGTACATTTCAGATGAGTATTTACAATTGTTATTAGTAACCTATAGGTATCTTATCTACCTATATGTTTTCGGTGAACAATTCTTAATCGTAATAAAAATGTAGCTATTAATAATGGATTACAATAATCAAAATAAATATAATAATTATGTCTAACACTAATTTGATTTTATTTAGTTAAAAACAATAAACAAAACAATTTAATATCTGGTTAATAATAAAAATGAAGGTACACCCTTATTAAGATTAAGTTTAAATGTTCTAAAATAGAACGGAAAATAGAAAATGTAGTCACAGAACGAAAATAAAAATGGCTGATTGTGTCTACATAGATGTTGTGTGCCATTCATCATTGGGCACTTTACCTGCTTCCACAGTTCCGTTGGAAGACAAAATTTCCAAATCGTTTTCTGCCAATTTTGCAACAATTCCAGCACCGTAAGCGTCTCCAAGCACATTCACAGTGGTTCGGAATCGGTCGCTGAAAATTAAAAACAAAAAACAAATTAGGCGATAAAAATACCCAGACCCTTAAAGGACGTCGTTGTCGCATGTGTTGTCTCCGTCTTACAA
>NC_042493.1:87422349-87434108 GCF_005508785.2 Acyrthosiphon pisum | reverse complement strand
AATTTGCTACAACGTACGTATGTAAGACAGAGACAACACATGCGGGTGCGACGTCCTCTTAAGTAGGTTTATAATATTATAATTGATTGAATATAGAATTGTTGTACATATCAATACCTACTGTTTAGGAACCTATATATTAGTTACTTGGTAGGTAGGTATGTAGTTTTAAGATTATGAAGTTTGAATTTAATGAATTCAATTTAGTTCAATAACTTAAAGCCTTAAATTGTATAAGACACTTAGTTACTTAAACCAAATTAAAATATATTATAATGTGGTGTACTTAGTGCATGTATAATATCAGAAAAAGTATATACTTACAGCAACCAATCTACAGCAATGATCAACGAAACATCATCTGCTGGTAGTCCTAATGTGTCCAAAACCATCACCATTGTAACTAATCCTGCCTGAGGAATTCCAGCTGCTCCAATAGATGCCATAGTAGCTGTCACACTAATTACAATTTTAAATAAATAGATTATTGAAATTAAAGTGTTTAAATAGGCACTCTGGGATTTTTAGTTTAGTAGGAATTTATCGTCTAATTTGTTTTCATTTATCACACATTAAAAGTGCCTTATTCATTAGGTTTAGGTATCTGTACTTAACCTGTACAGGATACCTAAATACAATTTGTATTATTGGCAACAAATAAATTAAAATAAACATCATGACGTACCTTACAGCTGCAATTTGACCAAAACTTAATTGTATGCCTTTCAGTTGGGCAATAAAAATTGCGGCCACTGCTTCGTACAAGGCGGTACCATCCATGTTGATTGTTGCTCCAATAGGCATTACAAACCGTGAAACTCGGACGTCAATTTTATTGTTTTCTTCTAGACAGGCCATTGAAATTGGCAAAGATGCAGAACTGGAATACAAATTTTTAGAATGTTATTAAAGTTTATTTAGATTGAGTGACGTAAAATTTGCTTTGTTGTGTACGTTTGTAAGACGGTGACAACTCATGCGGTACAGCGTCCTCTTAACTTAACTTGCTAAGTAGGTACCTACTAACTACAAGTATTAACTTGTAAATAATACTATATTTGAGTTTACGTCAAAATAATATATTTTACAAGAAAATTGAAGAATATAATTGATCATAGTGTTTATACCTGGAAGCTGTTCCGAAGGCTGTTATGATAGCTTGGCCCATGTTCATTGTGAATTGGAAAGGCAATTGACGTGTGAATAAACTGTACATGAGTGGTAATAGAACAAATCCATGGACGAACAATCCAAGCACTACTGTCAAGAAGTACATTCCTAGTCTGCCAACAATCACGCCAAAATCGTCCAATTCCAATACTTTGGATGCTACTAAAAAGAGCACACCCATTGGCGATAACCTGAAATAAAACAAACGATTTTCTTCAAGTCCTTCATAACATATTAAATATATTATATGAAAATTATATCTTTACCATATCACCCAGTTGGTCATTAACATCACAGCTTCACCCAAACTATCGAAAAAGTTTAAAAGTGGCTTTCCTGTGGGTCCCAATTTTCCGATGCATATACCAAAAGCTACAGAGAATGCGACTAATCCAAGCACGTTAGATCCTTCAACCATTTCTGATTTTATTTCCCATAATGTCATATCAGGAACGCTCACTAAAATAAAACAATTAATTTATTATATACACGATGATCGATGTACCTATACTTGTTAAAATATAAAATGTATTATTTGCATAGGTAATATAATATTATGTTGGTAAATATTATAGTATATTATATTAAGTACCTACTATTGTTAATATTAATAATAGCCAAAGATAAATATTGATTAATTAACGATTTATTTGTTATCATGTAGTTTTTATTTTAATTTAAACTAATTTTTTTTTAGAAGACTGCCAAAGTCCTAAAGGCTAACTATATTTCAATAGGTGTACCTAAATATTTGATACCTATAAACGTAACTTAATTGAAATTATCATTTTTATTCAAAATTTCTTATAAATTTAATTTGTACATGTGACACCTATCTACCCATTTTGTAAATTGCTGTTATAGTACCTATACTGACGTAGGTATCGCTTTCGACACAAATATATCAGAACACAACCTCCTAAACTTATTATTCCATTTCACGATATGTTTTTTGAATTTAATTAACACAAGTATGTTGAATATTTGTAACATACTTATGTATTTATATTTTTATAACATATGTAAATATATATTTCATTATGTAGTTTGGTAGGTTTTTAAAATCATAACTTGATTTAAACGTGATTTAATTTCAGTACCTATCTAAGAATATTAATATGAGGCCTTGAGCGGAACGATTGGTCTTACAATGATGTAGGTATCTTTTTTTTGTGTGTCTGTAATCACCTTTTGGAGCAGTAAAAATGCTTCAAACTTGAAATTTAAGGGTGGATTCTAGTGGAAAATTTGATATAGTTGGTACTTTGCAAGGTGTCAAAATTAAAACATTATCATTAGGTAGGTACTTATCGGGATAAACGAAAAAAAAATTACGAAAAACCGGAATATTTACGCAACATCGATTTTTGATAGGCACCTAAATCGATTTCTTTATTTTGTTGCAATTCAAAAACGAACGACCGTAGAAACTTGAAACTTTCACCAAATATTTATATTGACATTTTCTAGACATTGAATATATTTTCATCTATAATAATATAATTGATGTACTAAACAGTTTATGAAAATGTAATTTAACGTTGATTCCTCATCATTTATTATTGTTCTTACAGAAATAAAAATATCGAAAATAGAATGGTCACGATTTTTATAAGTGTTTGAATATTAAATTTTGGCAAAATTCGTCATTCGAATATTCGTTAATATATCACGAATTTTTTAAAACTATTTTGTAGTTAAAAATGTTATGCGTGGTGTTCGCCATAAAAATGTATAGAAGATTTATTGTACGTTGTTCCTATAGCTATATTGGAATCAAAAAATTAAGTTGAGGGTAAATCTACAAAATTTTTTATGAGTACCTATTTAAAGTTAAAATTATGAGAAAATTGTATACCCACAATTCACACGACTACATGTAAAATATTTCGATTTCCCCCCCAAATAATTTCTTATTTTTTTGCAATTCAAAAAAGATTATTCATAGGGATTTATCATCGTCATTACGTATATTGGTATACTATTATTATCTAATATTTTCAAATTGTTAGTGCAACCTATACCATATTACAATTAATAGAAAAATAGAATATATCTTTAGAAATATAGGCTGTCTTCCGGTCCTCGTTTATAATTGGTTTCCGTATACAATGTTTTATCAATTAAAATTGATCATATTTATTACAGTGACACAGGTACTTGCTCAATGACGAGGTAGTTACACTTGACACTTACTATACCTACAGCAGAGTGAATTATTTGTTTTTTTAAATTTGCATTACATTGTGAATATTTTGGTTTTAAAAACTTTATATTATACAGACGTGTCGTACGATATAATATACTATATAGATACCTAGGTACTTAATGTTTTAGTCGATAATTTTGAACAAAAACGAATAATATGAAACACTTAGGTACAGTATATTAGGATCAATCACTTTTTTGATTTATATGGTGTAATTCATAACGATCAATTTTAACTTTGAGAAAAAACGAAATAACAAAATAGATCATAGTTGTAAAAATACTATATAGGTAATTCAAGTCTAAAAAACGGTAAAAATGTTTGACATGATTTATTGTTCGATTTGCCATAAAATATTAGGCAAAAAAATGTTGAAGTAGTGTTTTTATTAAATTTATCTTCTTACTTTTTGTTTGGTCAATGTGTAATGTATAATATTAATCAATCTGTTATATAACAATTAAATGCAAAGTTAAAATGTTATAGCGGCTTGTAGCTTCGCACAAATAATAATTGTACGGTGTCAATGTTTTATTAAATATAGGTGATATTATAGTTATATTTTTATACTGAGTCGCATACAAATTAAAACTATTAAATGGATCATTCATATCAAACGGAATGAACTATGAACGCTTCAATCAAGAATCACTATTTGATGTTTAAAGATAAACTTTTAAGGACGTTGATCCAACATTATATAACAACGGTATCTTATAAAAATATCTAAATATTTTGCTTCTGTGTCTATGCCAGTGCGGTAGTAGGTACCTATATCTATGAGACAACCTATTAACAATACATACATTTTTTTAGTAAACTTTTATTTGTGTGAGAGAAAAATATTTCTAATTCGTGCATTAACTAACTATATATTATAGAATCTTTTGTTAAACTTCTATTTATTTTAAATATATAATTTTACGCTAAACTTTTATAATATATTATAGTAATTTTGTATTTACAAACACGAGATAAGATTAAAAACAATTATTACCTGTTGAGTTCGGTAGTGCCTTAGGAGGGATAAGTACTGATCGGTACTGAAAAAAGAGAACAAAACAATTATTATGAATACTAATTCATTAAAATATATAAAAATAAACAACAATAGAAATGTTATGTACTCACAGTCGATATAGTTGCTTCAATGAGATTGGCCGGAAATATATTTCTGTGAAATTTCGACAGTATTATCTTAGACATTTATTTTTTTTTATAATATTCATATGCTTATATTTATATTTATATTATTATATTTCGCTAATGTTTAAAAATGTTAATTTATTAGTATTCGCGGAAAAAATCTTGAAAAATCTTATAGGTGCCTTAGGTACTTATAATTTATATACCTAGATAATTACAATATAATATAAGTACCTATACTACTGTAAGTAGATACGTGTATCTAGTGAAATAGTATTAGAAACAAAATATTTGTGTACTTTCACGTGTGTAAAAATAACTGAATATTTTTCAAAAAAAAAAAAAAATAGTAATAAGATTTTTCATTGTAAAACTAGTGAATCGGTTAATATAAATTTAATTTAGAAAATGTCAAAATTTGTTAACCAACCTTATTAAGTCTAATATAGTGTCGACAGTAGTGATTGGTCTAGTTTCTTGGTGTACGCTTGCCGTTTGCTCTTCCTGGCTCATAATTTTACCAGGATGGATCAACATCACCCAAAATATACCTTGCAAAACTGCCATCGATGTGGTCGCTGCATAATAAGCAATTGACTGGAAGCCAATTTTCTTAGACAAAGATAAATCCAACGATCCAATAGCCGATACAATAGATGACACAAGTAACGGGACAATTAACATTTTCAACATACGTAGGAAAATATCGCCAGGGAATTGTACGTACGTTATTTCGCGTTTTGTCCATCTATAAACAAAATTTAATTGATGATGTTATTTTTTAATTTTGTGTATAATATAACGTTTCGCAATCACTTTTATAGGTTTATATTGTACAGGCGTAACAGCTTAATAAAAGTTAAGACATCGTGGAATATACCCTTTATTATAGTAATTATAGTTTATAATATATACGATCAGCAGACGACTAGTTTAAACCTAAAGGTCATAACACGTTATTCGGGATGCGATACGTAGCTAACGTGGTTAGTGATGATCATTTAAACTTCATTGCCGTTATTATACCTGCTTTATATTCATTCACAGATCTGGTATTTTTATGTTACGCATTTTGCAATATATATATATATATTTGAGTGTTTGACCAACATTCTGGTTTAAAAAAAAAATTTAAAGCCTAGTCAGTTACGGCACAGTCAATCATAACTGGTTGACTTGATTTCATTGTCATTCAAATTACCATAACTTATAGTTCTATATTTTTCCGTAGTGTTTAGTGAAGTGTAGTACCTAATCGACAGTACCTATAGGTACTCATTAGACAAAATTAAAAATTCGAATTCCAAAAAAATATCTATTGGATAGACATATATATAGGTATATATATTTTGAACATTGAACCACACTGAATGAAACTCTGAAGACGTCACGCTGGTAAATATGCTTCAATAATGATTATACCAATAATATTAAGCAATCAGTAATCAGAAATTAAAATATTCATAGGTGATAAAAAATGTAGGTATGTTGCAATTTACAAGTTTTGAATAAATATACTAAACATTTATTTGTATCACCGTAATTGTTCACCTATCGTAGTTGCAGTGACCTGTAGATTGGAGATAAACCGACGGGAATACGTTTAGATTTGTGATATAGATAAATATTTATTTTTAAATCTGTATTGAAATAGTATAATACTCACTCTGATTTAGATCCTTTTAAAATAAATCCTAAAATTACTCCACCAGCTACGGAAGCTATTGTCAATATAGTAAGCAAATTATGACGAAAACATGATTCTTCAATTTTTTCTTTGCTTTGTCTCCTGGTGGTACTCATTGTATTGCGTCCTTGATCTGAATGAGAAGGTTTGAGAGGTGATCTATAGAAAAAAAAAATATAATCAATAAAAATAAAACATTGGTATAGGTACATTAGGTTTTTTAAATTTTAATATTTTTGTTAATAACTATATCGTTGTTTGTACGTGATAAATACAAATAAATAGGTAAGTTCAAACTATTCATTTTGATTCAAACTAGTGTCTACTCGTGACCCTAATAATCTATGAGATGTTAAACCGGTTTTTAAGTTGTGATTCTGATGTCCCAATGACCAATACCTATGTACTTAATAGTTTACGTTGATAAACCACGTTTATAGAATAATATAAAGTAAACAATAATGCAAACATATTATTGTTTATGTTTTTTGTATATAAAAAAAAATGTAAGTAACTGAGTTACTTTGCGTTTTGTTAACACGTACAGGTATTTTTTTCCTCAATCTGACTGTTTTCCATAAAATTATATAATATCGTTAAAAGAGTTTGGCAACAAAAATATCAGAATGATTTTAAGCCTATATATAGGTAGCGTCTTATCTATATATTACAAATGAGAAATAATGCAGAGTAATTTATAGAGGCGTAGGTTATATTAATTATAATATTATTAGTAAACATTTTTAAAATAATAAAATCAATAAAGTAAAACGAATAATTAATTCAGTCTTTAATTTTTGTTCTTAATCATAACTGGTATTTGGTGAATATAATAATATCAATTATTTATGAAGTAAATATTAATTATTATTTATTTGATTGAGATATTTCAAAATATAATAAATTAGCAAAAAAATCCCAAATCGTATTTACAACGATCATTCCAAAATCCTTAACTTTAGTGGACTATAATTGGTTTAATTCTATAATTTTTTTTCAGTTACCTAATTATTTACTAAGATAGGTACTACAACCAATAAATAATTGCAATTATTTTGCAATATTCATTTCAGTAATATCATGTACGAATGATAATATTATAATCTTAGTATGTGGCACAAGTTGAATAGGTATCTAGATTTTAGATAAAGAATAGGTTATCGTTAAATAATGTTTCATGGATTCTTGAAAACCATTATATTATTTAAATGGAAAATGGATAATAAGGTCATTGTGTAAAACACAATAAATTTACAAATGCTTTGAGCGGTGCGTAATATTTTACAAAGGAGTTCTTATAGCTAATTAAAAAAATGTTCCATTCATTAAATACGTAATCTAACAAAACACTTGTAGGTAGGTAGATAGGTATACTAGATTTATATATAGTTATTACGATACAATCTGAGTGCCCCAAAATAAAATAGATTTGTGGCTACTATACTGATAATCTGATCTTATTGATTTATTAATATTTACGTAGCTGGTATACGGTATGAACGTACGGTACATGAATATTAATAATGTATAACTACAAAGTACTTAGCTTTGTTATTGGGTAGAATTAAAATTAAGGGGAATTAATGAAACTTAATAATTATAAGTAAATTAATTATGAAAATATTAATAATTATAATAGTAATTATGCACTTATAGACAACGAGTAAATATTATAATTATTTAGATTGTAAAAATTATAGAGAATTTATTTCATTGTTTCAAGAAAGTCATTAGAAGAATGCTTCACGCTAATACTGTGCAACCGATAATCAGTCAATTTACGGAAATACGTCTACTAATATAGAGTACTAGTTTTAGTTATATATATGAATGTTAAATATGACATTTATTTTAATGTAACGTATATGGCTGACAAAATCTTAAATAATAATGCAAATTTAAGCAGTCTGCAAAATTAAATTCAATAATTATAAAAAAAAATCTTTAATCTATGTACTAAATGCAAGTTAGTCATCAATCAGAATTCTTGTAAAAATTGCCGAAATAATATAAGATACGTCATGAAAATACATCGTAGTTCTCACACAGTTCCATAATTATAATTATTAATCATATTAAAATAAAGAAAATATTAAAGAAAATATTTGAATGTTACATTTATGTTTATTGTAAGAGAAATAATACTTATGACTTTGTATAAAAATCGTAAATACTAAATTTGCAACGCATTAACAATATTTTATACAATAATTTAATATATTATGTATAGGTACTGTTCATTAATTAATGTTTTCATACTTCAATCTTCAATTTAATATTAATTAAAATATATATAACAAAATAAAAGAGATGTCATTCTGCTGAATATATTATTACCTAGTGTATACAGGTACTCAGTTTCGAGAGAACATATCGTCATTGAGTAGGTCAGTGTAATGAATGTGAATATGATGTGATCAAAATTAAATTCAATGTTATATAATTATATACGAGGAACGATTCAAAACGGGGATGGTCTGTCAGCGTACATTTCTAGAGAAATGTTATTATATATTTATAATAATCCCAACGAATAATAATTTTTTAATTACAAATAAATAACAGAAACTAGAATTTTTAGTTTAAATATTGAATTTCGTCAAAATTGTAACTAGAAAAAAAATTATTGTGCATTTGTATTTTCATTATTTTAAATTTTTGTAAAGCATTATAATAAGCTTATATAGAGCTTTATAACTTATAAGAAATCAGGTTTTACAATTTCAAGATTTTTACAGAGCATACCTAATTTTTATCAATATTTATGAAAAAAAAATGTAATAATATCAAATGACTAATATTAGACTAAAATTTTATTAGTCTAAATATTTTTAAAATTTAATTGTGTGATTTAAGTATTAATAATGAATATTTTAAGTTTTGATGGTTAGTGTTTTTTAAATAATAACAAAATAACAAAAATCGTTTATATACGTTTGAATATCCAATTTCAATAACAATTTATTGAATTTCAATCGATCGTAAAAAAATGAATGTGCCTTTTCGCTCAAATTTTTTTTTAATTTTCAGTAAAAAATGCTTACGAGGATCACATTTCAAATCCGAGACTTTTGTGTAAAAATTGAAAATGTTATGAGTTTTTAATTATGAAATTATTTATATATTTTCATGATTATTACGAATTTTGAACAACTTTAAAGCTTAAACTTTAAACGCGTATAAAAAGCATTTATCAACATACATAAATCAAAAAAATAATCTTAAAAATAGTTGAACAATTCAATTTGGTAACATCTTTAAATTATTTAAAAAGCCAACAAATTTTGATTCATAAATTATATCATGTCTAGAAAATGGTAATCGATTATATCAAAAATTAGTGTTGCGTAAATATTATCCTATTTCTGTAATTTATTTTTTCATTTTAATTTGACCTTTCATCATATCAATTAGAATGACAATATGCTACTAGAAACCACCATAAAAATTTAAAAAGACTGACATAATTTATAATCTTTATTATCGTCTAAAATACAAAGAATTGTCTGTACATTTTTATAAAATATACGTAAAGATTAAGGATATGTAAAGGTATATTTTTATAAAAATAAATTTTACCTTTTATAGTGTTATCACTTATCAGTAATCATAATTTGGGTCAAGGAAATTAAAAGCTTATATTGTATCAGTTTTAATGATAAATATCAATTCAATATCTGTGAATATTTGACTTTTTAGTATATGCCCATATAGGTGAAAAGCTACCTGATTATAACATAAAATTAATAACATATTGAATTCTTGGAAGCATTTACCTTTGACTTGTTTTCTAATTTTTAATAAAGCTGATCATTATTCTTCTATCTGTATAATTTATTAAGTGTAAACATATTTATAAATAATAATTATTTATTGTATTTAGGTACACGCGATATCACGCATCACTATCTATATCGCTATTATATCTATATTAATAATATTACTATCATCATTGGATTAAATTAATTACAAATTATTTTTATATTTTCATTATTAAAAAATATTTTCAACTTAAGATACAGGTACGCTCTTAATTACTTTTTATCAAACATTTAATAAGTTTAGGTAGTATTGGTAAGTTCATGCAAGCTTATAGGTACCTATCTATAAAAAAGAATTAGGTACTATACTACTATACATATGCATAATATATATAATGTATAGAAAAAAAATATATAAAAATATTTACACAATAGGTTTTGTGTAATGGTACCTTTATATTGTGTATTTTCGAAATATTGAAATGTTTAGTAAATGCTTATAGAATGACACTATTATAGGTATTGTTAAGACTACATAATATATTTGTATTTATTTAATATAGTTTGGCTAATGCAAATTGTATATTTGTATTGTAATAAATGAAAATTGTTGTAAAAGATAATGACATATTTGATATGACACGAAAACATTAGGTGGTATATAGTCTGACCTTGTAAATTTCATTTAAATATGAACTAGTTCATAAACTTACATTTGAACTCATTCATTTCTCTATATTAACTTTAAAGTTAATTAATATTTATTAAATATAAAATCAACAAATTTCTCTTTGACTCAATAATTCTATAAATATTGTATATTTGTTAATTTAACATAAAAAATCATGATAATTTTAATTATAAATGATACAGTGTAAAATAAAACATGAGATAGGCCCGTTATTGGGTTTTCATCAATGTAACTAAAACAATTAAAAAAACAGCATACAATTCAACGTATATAAATTTATAATAAAATCCAAAATAAGATTATTGTATAAAAACAAAAAATGTATACCTACATTGTTTATGATAAAAAAATTGCTTTAGTACCTATGAATAACGGACGTCACTAGTGAAGTAGAATTTTGTTAATGTAAGAAATGTGTAACTAATCGTAGAAATTAAAAATATATATGTAGTTACCTATCTATAACATTGGTTTATAGTTATTGAAAATATTGAATTTATACCAAGTAACCATTGTATATTATGACTTTGATAAACAAAGTATTGCAACAGATAGTAGGTGGTTATTATAGGCATCTATCCACCATGAAATAAAGAAAATTACAATCAGATAAAAAAATTCAATCAACTATTAAAATATTATGTTTGATAATATGTAAACTGTGCAGCTTAGGTACCTATTGGCAATTACTCAAGTGAAATGTCTTTTTTATTTACGCGATTAGAATTTAGTAGTTGAATATTACGCGTTATATAACGATAGACATAAAAAACCCACATACATATGTATATGAATTTAAAAGTTATTATGTGTTATGAATATTAGTACCTATTAATGTTAACACTTAATTCTTATTGTTTATTCAACTTTTTTTACTAATGATATATTAAGCTTTTGAGGGTGGATCACTTGACGTTCGTATCGTAGTATACACATATTTACTATTATAATATAGACATAAAGCTAAGTTTAAAAATAGCATATAATTATCAATGTTACAACGTTTGTTATGCAGTATAATGCTATAATATAATAAACTATAAACAATTATACGAAAGTAGATTACTACCACTAAATCGGCGCTAATAACCCATA
>NC_042493.1:87414160-87421824 GCF_005508785.2 Acyrthosiphon pisum | reverse complement strand
TTATTTCAGAGTATTTAACATAAACATTTATTGATTTTATCTGATTTACATATTATATTATACCTTAATGTTTAGTTATTATAAAACTGAATACATCAACAATATTTTTAAGATTGATGTTTCTATATTTACTTATATAAATCATACATTGTTTAAACATATTTATAATATACCTACATGACTTAAACTTTATAACAATTACCTACCTAAATAGATATTTGTTTAAATTGCTAACAATAGTTATGTTTAAAAAAAAAAAAAAGATTGCAATTGCAAAAAATGTACGATGATAAAGTAATACTCCTTTGTTTCTACACTGTCTAATATTGGACATTCAAGCTTTTATAGAAATTTAGAGAAAACGGTAAACGGTACTAATCTCGACTACTTATCTTGGCACAAAATTGCGGTGTATTGTTATATCAAATTCATAAGCAACGATTGAGTAAAAAAAATGGGACTGAGCGAGGCATGGTTAAAACTATGCTTGTTAATATTTTTAAATTTGATTTAGTGTCGGTAGTTTATAGAATTTTATGCTTGGTGTATGAATGGGGAAACTCTAAAATGTATTTATATTAAATGCTTAAATAGGCACGATTTTGAATCTATATAAAGGGAATATAATATACTTGAACATTTTTTAAAACTATTACTCAAAAGTATTTTTTGTAAAAATAAATACTAATAGACATTGAAAAACCAGAAAATATATTCCCCGGCTTAGTATACTTATGTCCTATTTGTCCTGTTTTTATATTTGCTCAGAATCTAGAATATGATTATTGATCATAAAGTAAGTAGGTATAAACTACAAAAACATTAAACAAACATTTTTTTTAAATATTTAATCTATAGAAATGTTAAAAAAGCTTTGTTTGCTATGATATCACATATCAACATGAGTAAATAAATATACAAATTAATTGCTAATAAGACAATACAATTATTATTCTTATTGACCTTATATATTTGGCCAGGCACAGTAGAATATGGCAACACACATTATAAAGGTTGATAATATAAACCAAAGTTCTTGTCTAGTAGCTTATCGTTATACCTAATACGTATACCTACCTAACAATATTATATAGTGGCACATAACATAGATTATTGAAAACTCTTTCTACACGAAAATATTTTTACAAAAACACCATCAGCGAACCTAGTACATTTTTCACTTTACTCAAACCTGAAAATTGGGGTTTTCGATAGAATTTTAAAGTTAATTTAGTTTTATTATGTACTAGTATGTACCTATTCAAAGAAAAACCAAAACGAATTATGTCATAATAATAAAAAAGTTTTAGTAGGTATTCAAATGGAATAAAATAATGCAAAATGATAAAGTCATTGGTACGTAATATTGTAGAGATGATAGAGTAGAAAAGGCGTTATGTAGGTAGTAGTAGTAGGCCAGTATAATATCCATCATAGATTCTATATATTATAGGTACCTACGTCATTGTCGTACATATATATATTAATATAATAGATAGGTGTTTATTACGATTATTTGAGTCTATAAAATGTAACTACTTTTTCGCATTATCATAGAAATATAATTATTGTAAAAACTTTTACAGGTTGTACCTATATATTTTAATAGATAGTAAAAAAAAAAAAAAATAATTATATATAATATACCGTGTGTCCGGGAAAACAGGGTAATCTGTATAATTAAATTACCCATATTACTTACAGTATCCTATATATTATATTTTTGAATTTATTCTTTTAACGGAACATGCAACATATTGTTGGATCATCAATCTCCCGCAGACAGAAATCTAATATATGTATAGGGAACTAAGTAATGTAGGTAACAGAGTTAAAGAGTATACCCAATTTTAGCGGACACACGGTATATATGAATCGATCATAGGGGAATAACTAAAATTAGTAAGGCATATTTAAACTATTGTTACAATTAATACACATGAAATAAAATGTATTAATTTAGTTAAACTTTAGTCTTTACAGTTCACGCATATTACGTAATTTAAAAGGTCGATTATGATTTAATTAGATATTGTTATAATTATATTTATAATGTAGCATTTAGGAATTGATATAATATATTATTATTAGGTAAGTAGTAAATGATAATTATTTGATAATTAGTATTAATAAATTCTATCTTATTATTAAATTTAAACAAATGCATCAAAATATGATAATAATGATAACCATGTACATACCTACTTACTACAGCTAAAATGTTAACACAAATTATACTAGTCAAATCAAATAGTAGGTAATTTACCACTATTAAGTCTAAATATTTCATTGCCTAAGTGTATTTTATATTGTAAAATTTTTTTTTCTTATATAAGTATATGCAATATTATAATACACTAGGTACTGAATAATAATATACTATGTACCTACCAATTTACATTTGGAAAGTTACAATTTCTGTAATATATAGGTGTTATTAGTATTATAAGAAGGTATAAGTTTATTAGTTATGTTTGTATGATAAGACATATTTTTAACCACTCATAAACAGTTTTTTCAGATAATTAAAATATAATAAATTCAAACAGCAATTGATGAGTTATTTCTTTTTAAAAAAATCTTAGTTTATATTGATTTACCTATTGTATAATGGCATTACTGCCTATACTGGTATAACCATCAAATTTAAGACTAAATAGAAAAACCATAATTAAAATTCTTTCTAAAAAAAATCATATAAAATACATTATCTTCTTTAGGATACTTCATACTTCCCTATACATAATACCTATTTCATTAGCTTACCAAATGAAATATCGCATAGGTTACGACTTATTAATTGTATTTTGACGGTGAGACATATTTTTAAAACTCACATGAATAGTTTTTTTCTGATAACTAGAATTTAATGAATTGAATGAATTAAAAATCAATTTATGAGGACATGAAGTAGGTATTTCTTTTTTAAGTGGATCTTAGTTTATATTGATTTTAGATATACCTATTATAATTACATTACTGGTACAGTCGTAAAATTCCAGACTAATATGATAATACATGATTAAAATTCTTTCTAATAAAATTCATATAAAATACATTATCCTATTTAGGATACTAACCTATAATACCTATTTCAATTGTTCACCGGATGAAATATCGTATAAGTTACGATTTATTAATATAGTAAAAATATTTTCAAAACGCACAAGAATTATTTTTTCCTGATAATTAGAATTTAGTGAATTCAAACAGCAATGTACGAGGTATTTAATTTTTAAGTGAATCTTCAGCTTATGTTGACTTAGGTACTATTATATAATTAAATTACTGGTTCTACCGTCAAGTTCAAAACTAAATTGCAAATACCATTTGTTGTAAATTATTTCTAATAAAATTCATAAAAAATGCACTATTCTAAATAGGTAGGTTAGGTACCTATCATGTGAGTTTTACCGGATGAAATATTGTATAGGTAACGTGGTTATTCTATTATTCTATCTGATTAGTATTTATCCCAACCGATGATTAAAAATGATTCAGCAGGCAACGTGGGGAGAACATTGTTTTATTTTTTAGAAAAACATTATTACTATTTAAACACCACGACACTACAGGATACATGTCATTTACAAATGACAAACAAATTTATTGTAACGTTAACTCGCAAATATTTTCTCCATGTAATTACATTCATTCATATATCGTTATATTATAGTGTTGTAATCGATACTACGGTGAAAAATAACCGGTCAAAAATCAGTGGTCTTAACCGTATTCCTATCAGGAAATTTCACATGCTGTTTTGTATTTCTTTTTCCTTTCTAATAAGGCGGTGTGTATATAGATTTATAACGCACGCACATTATTGAGGAACGCGAATGATTTGATTAAATTTGGAATAAATGACCCAAGTATTAAAAATGTGGCATGCATAATAGTTATAAAGGTATAGAACAAGTGAATAAGTTAAATCAAGTAAAAAACACATTATTTCATAGTTCTGTATTTGAATATACAGCTCATGATAATATAATTATTGTATTTCAAATACTACAGTGTTTTCTATAGTTATATATACTAGTATAGTTATATGTATAATATTTTAAATAATTGTAATATGTATATAATTGATTTTATAATACAAGCGTGTGTGGTGTGTCCACAGTTGTCCACAGTTATCTGACAATATCCACACATTATATTGTCATATTATTATAGGTCTATCGGTACAATAACATTTTGAATCAATGTATTCAAGAGATACATTAACACAACATAAATTATCGTCTCCAGTTTGGGAAACAGTTCAGTATATGTTAAAAATAATGTACCTATTTATTATTGTTACTAATTGTATCGTTTTCGAAATCCTTTGGTTTTCGAACGGTTACGCGCGCCAGCATTTTACCATTTACGAAATCCTTTGGTTTTCGGATGATTAGGTACGCGTACTGTTATATGTAGGACTTATAGATAGGACTTACCTAGTATATTATATTAACATCAAACGTATTGTTTTTTCGTAAAAAAATAAAAACTGTCACAAAGAAAACGATACCATTATAGGTACCTACATAAACTTAACATACATATATATGGGGTACATAATATAGATAGAATGCGTATACCTAAACATATTTAAATATCATATTATATGTAATTATATTATTGTGTGCGTTCTGCAGTGGCATTATCGCGATATGGAACGTGTCGCGGATGAAAATTGTAGTTGATAAGTCGAATAGGCGTAAGACAAAATATTATAATCTATACGCAGAAGATAATATGTATCTCCCGCAGTAGTACGTATGTGTGCAATGCCTAACATAATATCGAATTCATATTAAATTCGCGACGTTAAAATATCATTATAATATTATGAATTATACTCACTATAACTGGACACGCATAAACGCGGATACGGCGGGGACGAGCGGGGACGGCTGCTGCAAGTGCGGCGGCGTGTCCGTGTGACGAAGAGTGTCGGTGGTCGTGCAGACAATATTATGATTTCAATGTGTGTGTACCGCAACGTTTGAGCAATAAATGCGAATCGTTATAAAATGCGACGGCGATACGAGTCTCGAATCAGACGCGGACGGGTGAGTTGGGCACCTGTGATGTGGTCGATGCTTTATACAACGATATTATTATCGTTTCGAGCCGATGTCGAATGTTATTGCCGTCGGTAGACGCGAAAACGATCAAACGTGGAAGAGCTATTCGCCCGCTCGCGAGTGGATACAATTCATACAATCTATAGGTACCTAGATCGTGATCGATAGGCGCGAACCTGTGAGGCAGAGCAGTGTCCACACGACGACGACCGCGACCACGTACGTACCCGAACTGTCCGGTATGCGTTACTAAACACCGGCGCTCAGAGCGTGTGTGTCCGTCGTCCGGCTTGAGTATCGCATCGGCTCGTCTCGGCCCCCCGGTCGCCGGTAACAGGTTGTTTTGGCGCGGCCGTGGACCGCGGTGGAGGGAGATCGTGTCGGCGGCAGCGCGCGCGGCATGGCGCGACGAACCACTGCATGACCGGTAGGGGAAAGTGCGGTTTCGGATGCGTTTTTTGGAACGGTTGCATAGGCGTGCATGCCGTGTATTATTGTTGTACCATATTTTCGTGCGCGACATTCTTTCGGTTTCCAAGTAAATCGAGAAAAACAAACTGTCGTCGACACAATTAATAATCGTCCAATACGTTATAAGTGGTTGGGTGTTAGTATTATTACTATTTTAGTGTTCACGCCGGGAAACTCGATCAATCCGTTTATATAATACATTATGAACTCGACGGTTTCATTGGTTTTTATATTTTTTTCCCACAGTATTATTATTTAGGTATTGTCAGTACTGAATTTATTCATGAGCCTAAGACCATAGCTTATATAGGTATACATATAAAATCAAAACTGGTTTCTGTTAGGATTTGACCCAAAGTATCGTTTCAGGCCTGATTCTAGTTTTCGTTCTAAACATGCTGCAGCCATACTTATTTCTTTATTTTTCACGTAGAAGTAAAAATATTTTTTTCAGTAACCACATTTATTTACTCTATAAGTACCGACATTATAGCTAAATAATGTTCAAAAATAATATAATGTCACGATTAGTAATCGTAGTAATACTAGCAATAATCAAAGAACACTATCCAAACATTGAAAATACAATAGACTCGAGATAACTCAAACCTCAAAAACATTAATAATTCGAAATTTTTCCTTGCCCTTCGAAATGTTTATAATAGTTATATTTGAGGTACCTATTAAGAAGTCGAAAAACGCATCAGTTAAACTATGTATTTATTTTTTATGCCCCTTGAGATTCATCCATCCATACTCGACGATAATTGCTATGTTTAACATAATATATGATTATCTGATTATATATAGGTACAAATACCTCAAGCGCCCTGCTTTTAAGTCTACTTCCCCCTGAACTTAAGTAGGTACTTACCTATACTGTTATTAATTTAGTATATTATTAAATTTATTTTAAATGCTGGACAAATCGAGGAATGAATAGAATTTACAAAAAAACAAATATTTACAAGCGAATCATAGACTTATTTTCCTCTACAAAACTTTCCTTATCATTTCAATTTGACCTAATTTCATATTATAGTGATCATGTTGTTACTCATTTAATATTCATGTTTAGGCATAATATGTAGTACATTTATAATTATCAAACGTAGGCTGATATTTTTTTTTTATAAGACTATTAAAGACAAATGAAAAAATAATGTAGGTATATACCTACCTATGTCATTATTATAAATACAAGTATTAAATAATTCTTCATGTCAAAATAGAATCAAGTAAGTAAAACGTATAACACAGTCAAATAAATTATATACGTTAAAAGATTTAATGTTGGATGCCCTGAAATATCTTGGGCACACGTGTAGGTTGTTTGTTTGTAAACCTGACCCTGTCACAATGGCGCCGGCACCCGTAGCGATTAAAATCCACTTTTATTGTGACCTGAGAGGAAACATACAATGCACCTACAAAATATTTGCTGAAGTATAGTATATATACAGTAAATATAATATACTGTCCGCCATTCGGATTATGTGTGCGATCGTGTGATTTCACTAAATAGTCACGGTGAATATTTTATTGAATAAAACAGTTTATAAAATAAATTTAAGTTATATAAATGGCATACACAGACTACTAACATATAAACTATTTAAAAAATATTATTAAAACCAACGAAAATAACTATATTATTATAATACTGCAATTTTTGGACGTAATTGTGGTTTGAACAAGGCGCAAGGGGGGGGGGGGGTGTCATCTGTAGATGTAGAAAGAAGTTTTCTGTGTATAAAAATTTACTGTCAAGTAATCGTCGAAGATTCACGTTTGAAAACATCAGAAAATATCTAATTGTGCAGTGTAATTTTAAAGGTAAAGATATTAATAAAATAATAAGAATTAAATCATTTAAATATTTAAACATTATTTTATTTTTATTTTAGGATCAGAAGACACGGAAGACACGGACAATTTATAATACAATTATAAAATAATAATAAATAATTAATAATACAATTATATAATTTTAAATTCAAATTATAACATTCTGATACATAATAAAAATTCTAATAAAATAAATATTTAATTTTACCATATATTTGTTATACCTAATTTTTGGGGGCCATATCTTAGTACATATACGGTTATTTT
>NC_042493.1:87400367-87414110 GCF_005508785.2 Acyrthosiphon pisum | reverse complement strand
AACTATATTGATCTTACGTTATGTAAGTTTTTAATGTTAAGAAACCGAGAAGTCACTTTGTTGTATAGTAGAATTAGACTGTATAGATATCTTGTAAGTGAGTAAGTACGTACTGTAACGGGTGTGTAAAGTTTTAATTCAATGGAGATTCAGAATTGAGACATTATTTATACAATAGTACCAAGGGCCAATAAAAGTTCCCCCCCCCCCCCAAATAAAAAATATATATTATGTACCACAGCAATTATTAATTAGATACTGTTTTTAGTTCATAAAAATGTCAGAATAACGAATTATAGGTATATTAAAATAAAAGAGAGTAGCTATATCAAGCTTTTGGTTTATCGAGTAACGCTACAAGCCTACCTGCGATCACAACGATTTAATGCATAAAAAAGTCATATACGTAGGTTTTAAATAGTTCAAGAATCATAATTCATCTGCCTTAAGACATTATTTAATACTTGTTCTACGAATAAAAATATATTATTTTAATGCAAAACAACTAAATATAAAAGAAAATTCTAGTGAAAATATTAAAGGTTTATTAGGTATGAAATTAATGTTGTCTTTAACCTACAAATGATATTTGCAAAGTTGAACATCTCATTATATTTTGGTAATTTCCGGTTAATTGTTCTTAATTTGTGAATATTTGTAGATATTAATCTTTTATAATAAACATATTAGTATATTAATAATTACTATAATATGCTACTGACCAATACCAGTGTTCATATTACGATAACTTGGAACTCAATAAACAAAACATTTTTTCATGGATCTTAAAGTGTTTATAAGTTAAATTTTATGTATATAACTAAAAAAAAACATATAAGTCGAATTTATTTTTTTCCCCAGGAGATTCAAGTTATCGAGACTCGGCTGTAATAAATGAATATTTTGACCAGCCGACTGATGTAAATTGATATGGCTCCCCTGATTTAAAAGAATCAGAGGTGTGGCCTTGGGTAGTGTTGGGTACTGACACTACCTGAGGAAAACAGGTTTTTAACAATATTGGTAGGCCTTACAGGTAGATAGGTATTGGTAGGTATTTAAAAGAATGTTTTTTTTCCCGAGTTCACGGCTTATAACATAACAGTTTTTAAACTACTTCCTTAGTAAATATTATTTTATTGAGTTTACAATAGGGAACAGACGAAAATGGAATAGACATTTAAGAATTCTGAAATTCTTATAATTAAATCCATATTTTACTTTAAATCCTTATTTAAATGGTTGGATTTTTATTAATATTAATAATGAGATTGTAACTATAAATTATTATATTATCTCGACTATTACAATTTACAATAAACCTAATGGTTAATAACTAGATTGGAAATTTTAATATTATATATCTGCATAAAATATATACATACCTACCTATATTATAATACTATCATCATTATAATATTTAAAATAAAGATCGATTACTTTAATGTACACCATTCATTTGAGCAAAATGTATTATCCCTCGTATTATTATTTTAAAATTAATGAGTACCTACCTACATAATATTTATTATTTACTTGTACTGATATGGACTCTTCGAGAACATCGTACAATACATTTTCACTTATTTTATGACTTCTCATCAAGTTTCAGATTTTAAATTTTAATAATAAAAGAAAATTATATTATGTATTTTATAACTATAAAAATAAATCATGTAAATTGAACACATAGTTATATTATTCGGGTATTATATTATTATTTTAGTATACTAAACCTAAATATTATATCGCTTGGAGACATACGGTTCTCAAACTTTATTCCATCGTAATAATTTCGTTTTATGAATTTATTAATTGAAGATTGTATTGGTCTACAAAATAGATTATATGTTATTTAGTGTCTTGAAAATATTACTTTAAGTAAATATAGGTTTGATCACATTATATTAGATTGAAAATAAAATCATACCTAATTAAAATTAATTTGTTTTTATAAATAATATAGCGGTACTTCAATGATTAATAATATCTCAATTTAAAATGTAACTAATATTAAATATCTCCATCTGGCTGCGTGTATTATATATATATTAATAATTAAATGTGTTTTCATTTATTAATATATTACAATATTTAATAAACATAAGTATTAATGTATTATACAGGTCTGCAATGTAACTTATAATGTTTTTATAATTAAAAAAATGGTAATTATATACCAAGGCAATGAAACAATCATCTTTACAAAATGAATTCTTAAATAACTTTTAACTAGTCTGGCCAAATTGTAATTTATCAGAGCCAAATTTAAAAATTATAATCGTAGAGAAATTCAACAAAATGGGTGAAAACCAAATATGATATAATATAATATTGTGAATCTATTATAAAACTATATTTTAAAGATACCTAGTAAGTAAGAAGTAACAAATAAAAAGCAACTTGCTCAACTTTTTTTTTAAAATAATTTAATAAGTATTTAATTTAAAAAAAAACTTTATTGTTAAATAATGTAATATTATATTTATAAAAGTTTATATGAAATTAAAAATAATAGCTTATAAGTGACTTGCTAACTCGTGTTTAAATTTGTTTTTATTAATTCCAATATATAGTGAATGTGGTTACCTATGTATGTTGTATAAATAATCGCAATCATTTTAAATTGCAAACATTTGTACGTTTTTCATATTTGCTTATTTAGTATATTACTAATTAATATCAAGTAAGTATTAATAAGGCCTGTACAAATTAAAAAAAACATATACCTAGTCTTCTAATTAACAAAATTTATCTTATCAATTTTTTCATAATTAATAGGTAGGTACCTTTGAAATCAAATGATGTTTACTCAAATCATATTTTTAGCACCTTTGACTTCTAACATGTTAAATTATTCATTCAATGCTCTAGAAACTCATCACTCAATTATTCGCATCAGTCAAAAGTTCTTATTAGTTATAATCTATTATCTATAAGAAATAATTAATAAGAGGTGAGGTTTGAACACACGTTTTGTTCAAAAATTATCAAACATAGGTATGTCATACTTAAAAATAATAGAAAAATATCGTGTTGCACAAATTATCAATTTTATTTTATTAACTTATTAAATGAGAAAATAAAAATTATTAATGAACGTGTCACTGAAACAAAAAAAAATAAACTGATGGAAAACAGTTTTTAAATAATCATTTTAATTATCTTAATCAAATTAAATCTTATTTCAATTAGGTAGGTACATAATGATTTTATATTTCCTTTTGGAAGTAAAACTGAAATGATAAAAAAAAAATCTATATAAGTATGGATAATAATATATATCATATGTAATATAAAATATGAACATATTATGATATATAAGCGAATTTAAGTGGTAGATACTAAATAATAATAATAATAATAATGGACATGATGTAATACATTTAGCTTCGGTACACTAAATACTAAATAGTACATAACCAACAACCATACTCGATTCGTAATTATTGCAATCGAGTAAGCCGTTTTCGTATGAAGTAGGCAAAACATTTTACACAGAGGCTTTAGAAACCAGAAAAGGTATACATCGATCCGTATTTTGAAAAAGTAAATAACTGATAGGTATGATAAAATGAAGGATACCCTCCCCACCCAGACATTACTTTCTAACATAACTCTAACATAAATATTTATAATATAAAAATAATTTTGGATGAGTAAATTTATCAATGGCTATCTTGCGGCTAAACTTTTCGTGGAAGATTGGACTTAAAATTGTTGTATAAATTTGCGTGGAATAAAAGTAGATAATATAACAGTTGTGTATGGCATCGCGTAAAGTGAGCGTAATTTCTTGGAGATGACATTTAGCGAACAATTAAACTGGCGTGAGAACGTAATGTGACAATTAATTAATTAGCCGAGCCGCCTATATAGTTATATTTTTTTTGGCGGCTTGTAATACACCCTTTTTCCTCCGGACGTGACGCATATTGCCGGATATTATACGCTGCTCACTCATCTCGTTGGTCCCATCACATTATTCTGCCCGCTATCCCACGACTACAATCGACCGTTTTAATAAATATATATACAACGGACCCTCGGAATGATAGATACTGAGGCTGACTTAAAAAATTATCAACACGCGAGTGATCGTGGTGGAGGTGGAGTCATGGTTAGAGATGATGATAGGGACTGCGGCGTTGAGGGAGTAGATAGAATGAGCGATAGGTGCAGGCAAAAAAAAAAGAGATTGCTGTGATAATATTATGATATTATTATGTATACGTCAGTATACTGCAATTCACTAACTGTGGCTAGTTCCGATCGCGGCGGCGGGGGGGGGGGGGGGGAGTTGTTGGCGGGCAGACGATGAAATAAGCGTGAACGCATATTATCGGCATTATAGAATATAGTTACAATGGCATGTAGTAAAACGGTTAGTAGTTGTTAAACGTGTCCCGGATGGGTTTCAACAGTTAACCGCTGGAACGAATAGGTCCCAACCTATTGTACTGGAGGTCAAGTACTACTCGACATATTTATAAAATTACTAGTTGCTATGTAGCGTATAGTAATATAGTATATACTGATATACAAGTTATCGCTATTAAGTTATTAATGTAAAATCCGAAACACAACTGCATTGAGTGTCTCATGACTGTCAAAAAATCAGTGTCAATTATTTTAAATAAAACCCACGTGCAATAAAACGTAAAGTGAATAGATTATATAAAGTTATAATCATATAAAAATGTCTACTATTTTAAAATTTATATTTTTTTAAAATAAAATAGTATTTCTAATTTTCAATTACGTACAATCGTGTATGATAATATGTTACTAACTTATAATGTATACCTACCTAGGTACTGCAGTTCTATAACATTGTCATATTAAATTTTTTTTTTGTAAACATTTTTGTTTTTGAATCTAAATTTAAAAAACTTAAATACTTGTACTTTTATAGTATAGGTATGATAATATTTAAGGTGGTCATTTTATAGGCAGGGTGGGGGGGGGGTGGGCTGTAAAACCTTAGTCAAAAACTCAGTATTTGCAAAACACATAATTAAAATAAATGTAGGTATAAACTATAAATATGTTCTAAGTGATTCTGATTTAACTGATAAATACATATGGACAATTTTAAGCACATATTATTACGATATCAAAATACTACATAAATATTCAATGTATTAAAATGTAATCATTTAACTTATAGTATGCATATAAATTAAAAATACATTTACAATTGTATTCATTATTGTTTGGTATACAAAACCAGTTCAGTTACAGAAATATTAACAATAAAACACTAACGAAAACCTTAAAAAGCTACAAGGTACCTACAGGGGAGCAAAATAGCAGTAGCTCCCTTCGCTCCCTCTTGAAGATGCCACTGCAGATAGACACACAGACAGACAGAAACATTGAAATGTGCAAATAATTATAATTTATAAGAGTTGAACTTAATAATAAGTACCAATAATTAAATATGTATATTTAATTATATATTATATAATCATATACATGTGTATGGATAATTATACATTAATACAACATATTATTACCATTTTAATCTATGTCAAATGGCTATGTGAAATATTAATATTTTATTAATACATAACAATTTACTATATAATTCATATAAAATTATGAGAATATTAATTTACCTTCTTCAAATAATAGTTGTAAACGGACATATTATAGTGTAATGTTGAAATATGAAAGTTTTTAATTTATATAAGAATTGGAAGTAAATTAATATAAATTAAATAAAAAATTTTCTTTGATTACACCTAGCCACTTTGGTACTTTAAAAACAGGTATTACTAAATACTATACTATTAGCTTTAGTTAACGTTTTGTTTATTTCTATTAAAGTTATAAAAGATAGAAGCTAGTTCTATTGAATTTATAATTTATAATTCTATAACATATACTTTAGCCAAGTTAAATTATATAATATAATAAGTACCTATAACACATTATTTTTTACTGGGCATTTAACAACTAAACAAGATGACTACCAAAAAATATTGAGAGATAATTACCTTACACAAATCATGTTATTATTATTATTATTATTTCAGATCTAGATAATCGTGCAATTTAAAATCTCCTTTGTGGCGATTTTGATTTATTGGTTATTATACGTAAATCGTTTAGCGTAAATCGTTGTACGCTATAACAAATATAATTTTTTTTTAAACCGGTTTGTGTTGTACAATTCTGTAGGTAGTTATGAAATTGGTAGTTCTAAAATATTATGAATAGTATAACCTATTTGTATATCAGAAGCTATATAACTTTTAATTCATTAAAAAAATAACCTTCTACCTAGATTTCAACGAAAACATAAACTTATTGTGCCTATATTTTTCATAAACAACTATCAAAATAGTTACGCCATTTCATGTTTTTCGTGGGATGCAAATAACTTATATGCCCAATATAAACCAAGTCAAAAACATATAAGATTTACTAGCAAAATCACGACAAATATTTCTACATAGATACAAGTAATGGGTATTATAAAAAAGAATCACCGAGAACAATGGCACACCCTTGCAAATAGTTGCAACCCACAAATCTGTTTATGTAACAAATATTTACCTACAACCTATATGTACTAAAAACATAAGTATTCGTTTTTTATATTGTAATATAAAATGTAGATACTTAGTTGCAATTCGTAATCTTTAGAATAATATTTAAAATGTTTATAAAAATATGTATTGCCCATATAGATGTACAACGTAAATGCAAAATCAGTAAATATATTTCACAATATATATTAAACATGTTAAATAAAAATTACACGGAATTATTTATGAAAATCGGTACTATAGGACACATGCTTAACAAACAAAAATTTAGTTGAATACGTGGTGAAAATTAAAATTATTGTGCACTTTTATTTATTTACAATGAAAGTACGGGAGCTCAGAAAACAATGAACGTTTTAATTTTACTGTGTGTCAATATTTACCAACTATATCTTAAACCTTGCGTTAAAAAATAAAACAATACACCATAACAAAGAGATATTGTAATCTATAAGCACCTACACGCAGTTTCATATACCTAAGTATATTCGTTTAAACTAAATCAGTAAAAGGTATATTAGTGTAAAATAGTCTACTCACATTTCTGATACACGATCGTCGAGGTTCATTTCACTACTGTAACATTACAAATAAAAGCGTCTTTAGTATTATTAAATAAAGTTGATTTCATTCCTATAAGACACCATGAAACAAGTGACAGTGATTGTAGCTTACTAATTTATGTTTATTGTATAGTATAGTTATAGTGTACCTACCTATTTATTTTCCCTATCAAATACCTACGTGCTACATGAGATTCGAGGAACTGAAATTCCGAATCGTCACTATGATTTAATATTAAAATCGTAATAATTCCGATTTAAGTAGGCAGGTAGGTATAACGCGAGATTTTGTAAAGCCGGTAGGTACAAATCTCACAGTTAAAAATCTGTGAACGAATTTAAATAATCATAATAAAAGTGATAAAAATAACAGCACTCGACTATGAAGTCGACGGCGACGCAGGTATCAATCTATTCATTACCTACTACAGGCTCGTGGTAGTTTGGTGAGGAAAAACACGCGATATAATATTATTATGAATGAATAATGATTACGCGGAATTAACGCACTATTGTATGAGCACAATATAATAAATTCTAAATATAAGTAAAAAAAAAAAAAAAATTATCAAGGGAAATTGGGCAAAAAAACTTGGTGGTCGGAGAGGAAAATTAAGAATAAATAATATATTTAAGCGGTTAATATAACGAGAGGTTTACTTACGTTTCGGTGTAATTAATCCGTGGTGAATGAGTGTATAAACAGCGGTGATGTATCGCCGCGGAGAGTTCAGGACGTCGAGGAGGACCTTGGAGATGGCAGCGGCGTTAACAGCAAATAGGTGCGGCAATGTTTCTTACTGTATACATAAATAGTTTTTTTTTTTTTTATGTTTATTTCATCATATGAATATTATACTATTTGCAAAAAAAAAATATATTTTTTAAATACATATAATATATTGTTATTATTATTGTTACTCGCTCTCGCGCATGTGTGTGTGTGTGTGTGTGTGTGGATGGTACTGCGGTACGGTATATAATAATAGTAATATATTTCAGCGGTGGTGGAGCGAGCTAGATATCCCAACAGAAAATGGAAAAAAAGTTGGGTAGGTATATTAATATAGTACCTACCTACATACGCGGATATTATGTTATGTATGATGTATATGTGTGCGCGCGCGTTTATGTATATATATGTTATACTATACCTGCCTACTTATATTCGCGTATTACAATATTATGATTAATAGAGAGAGAGAGAGAGAGAGACTGACGGACGGCGAGCACGTGAGTGTGTGAGAAAGAGAGAAAGAGAGAGAGAGACAGACAGAGAGAGACAGAGTGAGAGACCTAGTGCGAGACTGTACGAGACACAAACGCACGCACACAGCCGACGCACGCGGACGCAGATATGTGTGTAAAATAATTTACCGGAGAGCGTTGAGCGAGCGTTTGACGTGTATATAGGTAACTATATATATATATATTTATATATATATATTATATTATACACAGCGTGTGCGCGCGCGCGCGCCGGTGTGTGTGAATCGCGAAACGAACGGGTTTACGTCGAACCATCAGCTGTTGTCAAGGACAAACAATAATAATAATAATTATAATCATCATAATATTATAATCGTCGTGGTACGTGAATAAAATATATTATATATATATACATAATATATTATTATAATATGCGTATAATATAATATATAGCCGCCCGCACCACGCACAAACGCCGTTGTGGCGAGGGGCGCGCGCCTGTGTATATTATAATATTATTATATCGTTATTATTCCATCCTCCTTCGGCGCATTGCCGTATGATGGTAATAATTATTCTTTGGAGAGAGAGACAGTGACAGAGACACAGAGAGACAAACAGAGATGGTAAAAAAAATATACGTCCTATACCACTCCCGTAGTTTGCCACGATTTGCGTGGTTCGCGAAATAACTATGTACAATATATATATTATATATATTATATTGTGTTATTGTATATGGCAATAGCAATAGACCATGCGTATATGAGTATTATATTGTTATAACTATATTGTGATTTGTGTCGAGTGGGGGCGGAGGAACCCAGGGGGGATTCGGTGAGGGGGAGGGACGCGTGTGCTAATATATAGGTATTTATATATTATTATAATATATTATATCCATTGTGTTTGGCGTTTCCTGACGAGGGCTCGCTCGCTATCCGCCGGCCGTCACGTGCGCGAACGAACGGACCGACAACCGTTTTATTGTAACATTATTATTAATATAATATTACGTTGGCCCAAGCGCTAAATTCTGGGCCGCTGACACCATCGAAGCTCGTCCAACGGACGATATATTAGGTATATTATACAGGCCGCCCCCGTGGTCGTCATAATGTTCTATTAGTTAGGTCTTAGCCCTTAGATAGGTATATACAGTTGTAAGAATTAGGTACCTAAGTATCGTCGTGGGGGCATATTGCTGCAATGGTTAACTATATAAGGGCGCTTATATTAGCATAATCACATATAAACACATAATAATTCTATTAGACGATAGCACGCTAGTGATGAGTTGTACTGTACCTTTCTAAATGAAAAATTAATTGAGTGATAACGATACCATGAGGTGGTTATAAGGGACGTATGAACTCCAACGTGTAATGTACATTTTTCTCAATGTTTCTCTTAACAGTCATATTAAGCGATTTGCGCTTAAGCCCTGAGGGTATTTAAGACACTCGTAGGCGCGACTAGAACTTATTTATGTTATTTTGTTCTATACTCGTGGCTAGAACTGTATATTAATCACACAGGCAATCTGGTCAAGAACAATTCTATGCTCGTCGTTAAAAAGTTTAAAACATATTCATAGGTGCTTATTTAAAAATCAAAAAACGATCAATATGACAATAATAGTATGTAGAATATTTTGTTTTAATGGGTGTTGATAACTGATGATTGGTGTTTATCAGAAATCCAGACCGTCGAATTAACCGTAATGTAAGTCACGAAAAGATGATTTTATGCATAAAGATACATACAATTATAATGTTACGTGACCACCTATGTCAAACCAACGTTAGCCAATTACCAAGACGTGTTTGCAGTAATTCAATAGGTATTATCAAATCATCTATTGTTTGTCAAGAATTATTATCAATAATTATACTATACTTATTAGTATGATCGGTCATCGGTGTCGGTGTGTTGGAAACAAACTTTGGCATCCGGCATCCGGAATACAAGGACAACTAAGTGATAATAATATAATATGATGTAATATGTGCAATCCAGAATGTGAATTTTTCGACACTAAAATTAAAGACTGTACATTGGACATTGGACAATCTCGGCACAAGATAGTGGTGTACTAATGTATTAGTGTATAATAATAATAATTTTTTTTTAAATTTAAAAGCAATAGTTATAGTATATGTCACATAATATATTAAACACGTTCGTTACATTCTCTGTATATAATCGCGTGCAACCAATAAACCTTAAATTATGTAGTACAAAGTGCTGTAACACAATTTAATACGTTTCCAAACAAACTCGGCGCTTAACAAAATGTCATTATATAGGTTTGTGCATATTATTATTGAGTAAACATATAAATATATACAATATTTATAAATTATAACCAATGATATATAAAGTGTCCAATAATTGTTATTAAATTAAAATGAATTTAAAATAAATATTTTGTGCTGAAAATTATATTTTTACGATTTTATAAACTTATCATCAGATATAATACTATCATAAATAGTAATGCGTCATCCGCTTTACTCGCTCTCCGTTCCGCTTTCTATGAAAATACGTGACAACATACAATTTTTAACTAATTAAAGATAATTTTTTCTCAACTAAACTTTGAAAATATCGAATTATTCATTGACCGCTGTAATGTATATATTATGTGCTATAATATAAATATAATTTTCAAAATTTGTTTAATTAACTAGCATTTAGCAGTTATGTACTTAAATACCATGATTTTCGTACAACTTAATTTTATTCTTTGAATTAGCTCATTTTATTCATCGATATTATATTCTGCAGAATTGGCTAATTTGATTAACGGGCCAGGTGCCGATTTTTTAAATTATCCGCACTTACATCAAATTGGAAAATTATATTTTATTATTTAATTGCCCCCTTAATCATAATACTTTTCCACTAATCTACTAATCGATACCTATTTAGGGGGAGGGGTTGATAAGGTGTATTATATATTAACAATATTGACTTCATAGGAAAATGATCAGGTTTTATAGAGTTGTCGGATTTTGTTAACTATGTATATTTTTATCTGAAAGAATAAGAATTTTTTTATTATGTTTCAATAATGCCATAATGGTATAAAATAATTTGTAAAAAAAGTTTAAAACTGTCTTATCTATGAACATGTATTATAAAGATTGAGATTAAAATATTGAAATCTGAGTTCAATTCGACATGTAAAATATTACCCTATATTATTATTGGAAAAAAAAATCAAATGTGGTGAAGGTCTACCCAAATATTTATAATCTTCTTCATGTGGTCTTTACATTACCGAATACCGATATTATGTATAAGTAGTAGGAGTAGCGTGTTAATAAAATTGTAGCAACGCTACAGAAGCACACTTCTTTATTTGCAGTGATTAACATTATATCGTCACTTCGCAGTATCGTCGCTTGTCATATGTCCCTACTTACAACCAATTTGATGAAAATTAAAATGTTACAAATAATATGTTCTGTAGTTAATGGTTATATACATTGATATACTTACCTAAATTATTTAAAGTGATGTTACTATAACGCCCACTGCTTGCTAAATGCAAGATGTGTTGTAATCAAGGTGGATTATAGTTTATTTATTTATTGTAATCAACACATGATAACTATGTTACTAATGGTAAAAATATACAGTTTAATGTAGTGGCGTAACCGGATAAAAATCTAGGGGGCAAAAAAATTAACCTCCCGTTCGGCCGTTCCTGTAATCATAATCGTGATTTCAAGATAATAACGTGTTCACGAATCACGGATAATAATAGTCACGAATAATGCGATTATTGCGATAACAGTAACACTGATAATACGTCGACATAATATTCTCAACAAGAGAAACCTAAAATAAAAATAAGCTTTTATAAAGTAATTTGAGGAAAAAATATTTTGATATGATAATATTATGTTAATTGCAGTATTGTTAAGAACACTTTTTAAATGGGAATTATTTGGAGGGGCAAAATGATACTTTTGCCCCCACAAACATTTTTGGGGGGCAAGTGCCAAAGCCATCCCCCATGCCCTCCCGAAATTACGCCACTGATTCAGATGACAAAGGGCAACGTAACGGGATATCACTGTAGATATAAATGTAGAGTATGTACCTTAGAGTACCTACTCTACCATATAAGTACTCCTATTATCGGCTCCCTTTACGCTGACATTTTTGTTTTTACCATCAAATATTTGATGGAGAATATATTTTTATGGTTAGGTATATACAAAAACCTTGTATACTTTAACCATAGTTGTACTGTTATATTATAACAATGATGAGTATTGAGTGTATTTTTGAATTTTCCTGGTACAAGGCATTAATCTAACTATGTTTAGTATCAATGGTATAAATATATATATTTTATTTTTGTTTTGTATAATACCGTATTATACCGGTATCGGGTAGTAGGCGGTATTATACCAGTATTACACCGTATAGAACCTTTCAGTAACTTAAATTATAGGAAATATAACAAAGGTTATAACCCCATTGTTAATTATAAAAATGAATTATTCTAAAATGGATTAATTGAAAAAAATGGTTAGAAGGCCAGAAAACATTTAAAAAACACATAATACAAGAATTATTTTAGACCTAATTCACCAAATTAATATTGAGTCATGCTACCATGATGTAGGTACATTTATCCATATACCTAGTGACTAGAAAAACTTAAATTTAAAATATTTTAATTACAATTCACATTTCATAGTAAATTACATTTTTAAAATATCAATTAAACTACAAAATAAATTAAGATTTGAGTAACCTTATTATCTGCCAACTAGCATATAAATATAGGTATTTACTAACTTTTTGGTTCCAAATTTTTTTTTTTCTTGTATGTATTATAAGTACCTATATTTTATTCAAAGGTGGGCAAGTTAATGAAAATAATTAACTCAAGTTAAGTTAAGTTAAGAGGTCACTAGAGCGATAAGTTAAAAGTTAACAGTTAACAAATTATAAATTTAACTCGATAAGTTAAAAGTTAATATAGAAAAAAATATTAACTTAACTCAGTTTACTTTACCTACTATTATTTACTAATTTAAACTATACTCATCTTAAATTAATAATTTGACAAATACATTTTTTTTATATCATATAGCAATTAAATGTCCTAATACGTGAAGATAAGTACATTACCTTCATATATATTATAAGTTATACAACATTAAAACATCACAATACAGTGGCGTATTTACGGGGGGTGATATGGGTGATATATCACCCCCCAGAGCCTTTTTTAGGATTTATTTAATACATAATAATATATACATTGTAATAGGTATACAGTTTTACTTGTTATTCATGACATTCTTAAATACATTTTTTTTACGATTTGAATGTATCTTCGGTAGTTCAAAACTTACTACTGAAGATATTGACCAATTCAATCAACT
>NC_042493.1:87398907-87400317 GCF_005508785.2 Acyrthosiphon pisum | reverse complement strand
ATAGTGTACTTTACCGAAAGGTAAGATAACATAATGTGATCCTAGATATTTTTCCCCCGCCTCGGCCTGCCCCCAATGTGCTAAATAATTTTGGTCATATCACCCCCAAGAAAAAAATCCTATATACGCCACTGTCACAATATTTCAATTATTGACAATTATTGTCAATTTGTAATTTAAAAATATTAATTTTATTAAAAACATAATATATAGGTAAATTACAATTTGATAAAATATATTAATATACACAAAATTATGTTATCAAGAAAAAGAACAGAAATGTTTGTGTTTTTGTATTGGATTATTTTTATTTTATACTGATATATATATATATATATATATATATAAACGAAAAATTTACTTAACTTGATGGATTTTTTAAAATCAACTGAGAAAAGCTAAGTTATTTCAACTGTAAATTAAACTAGTTAAGTTTATAAGTTGATTAGAAAATAAACTAACTAGTTAAGTTAAATAGTTAAAAAAAAATTAACTTTTTAACTTAACTTTAACTTTTTAACTAGTTAATGCCCACCTTTGATTTTATTTAAGAAATTTAGTAAATTAAATTATATAAACGAAATTATTTTATCTTTAAAAAGTTTAAGTAAACATAGATATTAGGGTAGGTATCTGTTTTTTTATGTTTAATTTTTAAATAGAAGTAAATAGAAAACTGTAGATACTTAGTACCTACTTAATACATATAGTACTTAATACTATATATTATATTATAGTTATATAGTATCTCATTGAACCTAAATTTTCAATATTATAATAGTAGGAACAATAAATTGATTTAAATCATTTTTATCACCTGAATGTTAAATAAACATGATTACAGTTATATTTTATATTTTAGATTCTGAGTGGAACGATGAATGTATTGATTTTACAATGATGTGTGTTTTTTTTTTTTGTGTCTGTGTACACGATAAGTAGTCGAAATAATGCTTCGATTTTCTACTTCAGTATCTTGTTCGATTGGAAAGTGAATATCGTTGGTGCATTGGGAGGTCAAAATTTAAATTTCCCAGTGGTTTTCAAAAGCGCAGGGAAAAACAAAAGAAAAATTAAGGAAAAACGGGAATTTTTACGCAAAATCGATTTTTCACAAAATTGAATTTGGGTTTTTGGCGTAACTTTAAAAAAATTGACAGTAGATACATGAAATTTCGAATGAATGTTTATATTAGCATTTTCTATACACCATAAAATTTTCAAAATATTTTGAATTATTTTGAGCTCTTTACGGACATTGTCAGTTTTCATTTTTTTTTAGTTTTTTTTCTAAAAATATCAATACAATTTTATTTGTTGATTAAAAAAGCTTGAAAATTTAATAAAGGCTCCTAGTATATTGTTTCAAAGCAGATGAAAATATTAAAATCCTTAGTCACAGTTTTTTTT
>NC_042493.1:87374054-87398857 GCF_005508785.2 Acyrthosiphon pisum | reverse complement strand
CTCAAATTAAATTTTTATGAGCATTTGAAATTCATATTTTTTACAACATTTGGTATTCACTTGATTTCTTACGTAACGTTTTTCTTATTTTGTTTTAATTAAAAAACGAATGACTGTAAAAACTTAAAAATTTCACTGAATGTTTATATTAGCATTTTCTATATACGATAAAATTTTGAAAATAATTTGTACTCTTTTTGAGCTGTTTACGGACATTGTAAGTTTTCAATTTTTTTAGTTTTTTTTTCTATAAATATCAATAAAGTTTTATCTATTGGGCCAAAAAGTGTAAAAATTAATACAGGGCTCCTGATACATTGTTACAATAGCAGTTGAAAAATATTAAAAATACATAGGCACAATTTTTTTTTTATTAAGCATTTGAAGTTAAAATCTTGACAAAATTTATCAAATTTAAAATTGAATCATTATTCTTGTAGCTAACAATTTATCAAAATGCTCAACTTTTATATCTAAGGACTGAAAATTTAAAACAAGATTCCAGGTAAATATTTAATTCTGTTACCAAAAATTCTAAGAAATACATAAGCACAGTTTATTTTTATAGTAATTTTAAGTTCAAATTTGGACGAAATTACATATTAAAAAACCTGGAATACCTATTTTAGTTATTTTGTTGTGATTGTATAATATTATTTGTGGGTGCTTGAAACTTCTAAAGTATACTATTATATATCTATGATAGTACCACGATTTGTTGTTGATGTATAACGTGTTACCTGATGGATATTGTGATATGATTAATTTGGAATTTATTATTAATACCTATTATAGGTCAATTTTTTTTAATACTATGGATAAGTATACCTACCTATAATAAGTATGTCTAATACCTAGACTGACAAACCGTCTCCGCTCAGAATCGTTTTTCTTATACAGTGATATTATATCATTGAATTCAAATTTAATGCTATCCATTATACAGTGACCCACTTGTAAGTTGTAACCTACTGTACAGCAGAGCGACATCCACTTACCCACCTTTTTAATTTTTATAATAATACTGTATTTTATTGGAGATCCATTCTATAGGAACAACTAAAAAAATTATATTTGAGTTACCAAAATCGTATAAATATTAAATCGCAATAAGTCAATAATTTTATCGCAGTAGGTATGCTTATATTACTTCATTATTTACACATTAAAATGCATAATACCTACAACCTACTTAATTAATTACCTTTAATCGTGGTAAACACTAAAAATAAAGCCTATTTTTTTTTTATACCATTTGTATGATACCTCATATAATACAGTTTTATACCACTGTAAAATACAAACTCACATTTCTAGACAAGAGTATAAGTATAAGACAAAATAACATTTTATTATAACTATTTTTGCTATTAATGTTTTCACCCTATCCTGGCTTCTTTAATTTTGATTTCTTAAAGTAGGTATTTAATATTAATTCGTCCTTTTAATTAATAATGTCAGGACTTGAAGTGACTGAAATAACAAAAAAATTAAAAAGAAATGAAGGTACAAAGTAGCACGTTACAAAAAACAGTAGCGTGCCGATCACTGATACATTCGTAAACAGTTTACATCATAGGACACTTATAATATTTTGCAGTCCCATTTATTATGCTTCATGTAGTTACGTGGGTACTTAGATATTCACTTAATCACTTAAAAGTAGATTATAGTATACCTACTTATAAGCAACAACTCAATAGAACATTTTTCATAATATTTCGCGTCTTGTTAAAAATTATTTTTTTATTATGAATGACAACGTCAACAGACTATCTTATTAATATTTACGTTACATTGTTACAAGTAGATACGAAGGCTATATAGATAAACATAATTCCGGGATTTATTATTGAACTTACACATATAACATGTATAGCCTGTAGGAACTATTATATATATTATAAGAACTAAAGAACGACTGTTATATTTTATGATAATTAATAGGTACATAAATTTAATTTACGGTTTATTATAATATATCTTTATCTACTGTGATCAGGAACGTATTTAGGGGGGGGGGGCAAGTGCACCTTGTTGCCCGGGGCTGCAAATTGTTTAGTCCATTTCCCTAAATGCGACGGTGGTAAATTTATATTGCCATATTATTGTTGTGTATTCATCGTATCAAAAAAAATTATAATTATAATTAAAATAACCCGGGCTCGGAACTTTATGCATTTCCATGTTTCTTAAGAAGCTGCATAATACTCAAAATCTGATTTGATACAAATTCGTTTCATGATAGGTACATACAATCGAAGTACAACAATTTATGTTGCATATTTTTGCATATTTTACTATATTAATCCGGTTTTGGATTAGTTATTTCGTATGTGGTAAGCAAAACATAGTTTTCAACACGTCATGAATTCAATTTACTTTATTTTAATTGTATTATTAAGTACGGTAACTAGGTACCTATATAGGTTTATTTGAATAGTTATGTATCCAAATCGAAATTAGAACAAGTAGGTTTTAAGTTTTATTGTACTGTGTACTATATAGGTCCACTCAGTGGCGTAACAAGTGGGGCGATAGGGGGGGGGGGGGTTGTAAAGCCCTCCCCGAAATGTCAAGAAAATAAAAAAATTATTTCTATGGTTTATGAAAGTTACTGCAAATACATATTTGTATAGCCGTATAGGAACCGAAACCTAAAATAAAACCTCGACATATGTATGCTAAACTTATGGGAGACCGTAGTTTAACAATTCTATGTAAACGGCACAATACCACTCCCCCTATTAAGCGATCAGTTTTTTTGGATTTAAAGCCCGAGGGCCTTGAATTTATCCCTAATAAATATATTATCCGAATAAAAAAATATCTGTCCCTAATGGTTAAATCTAACTTAACCATAGAAGTTTATCTTATTTCAAGAAATGCTTAAAGTCTGATCACACTATGGGACATAATAGGCATGTTTTTTTTAGCAATAAGACAGGTCACGTGGCCGGTGGCCCCTTAAACAACATAGGTGGTTTAAGCATTTAATATAATATGTTTATAATTGATTTTTATATTTATTAAAAATGAACCTCATCAATTTATCAAAAAATATCAATGATAATATCATATTATTAATAATTGATATATTATATAATATATTGACATATTAATTGATCATATTATTATAATATGTATTATATAGGTATATTGATTATATTGTTATATGTTATTGCCATCGGTTTGTACCACTTATTAAATATTACAGTATAATGATATACATAAGACGTGTTTTTCAAGAAAAGGGATTTTTAAAAAAACCCTGCTTTAGTTTACTTATAATCCGTTAGCTGTTAATTTTAATAAAAAGACAGCCAGGATGCATGATACTTCCAAAAGACGTCAAACACGCTTCATTATAATATCACCTTGGCGCATAGCCAGTGTTCAAGTGTTGCATAATTGTCTTAAGATTTGAATAATAATAAATAGTAATAATAAATAATTTTTTTTTTTATTGAATAAATAATACAGTTACAATAAGTATATTAATTATTTAATTTACCCCATTAAGCAGAGCTAGTGGCGAGGCAAATAATTTGCTAGTATAGGTACAGTAAAATCTATATAATATTTGAAATTTACAATTTACAATATTTATAAAACTTATATCCTAAATAGTATACAATTATATAGTTAAAGTTCAAGTAACAACTAATTCACAATAGTTTTTTTCTTAAAATTATAATTATTTTTATTTATATTATTAACAATATTTTTTTTCAACTCAAGTGGCATAGCATTAAAATTAATTGGACCTAAATAATCTACGAACTTTTTCCCTATATTTTTTTTGTGTAATTAACATGCAAGTTATATACCCTATTTTCTCTTTTATTGACATTTTTAATAGTACCTAATTTTACCTGTTTTAAATAAAATGGAGAACTGTCTGTATAAATACCTAACCGGTAGAACTCTAAATTGTTTGTAATTTATGGAAGTCGAGCCATAAAACTCCTTTTTGTTTAGACATAATCTTACTACATCCATCCCATACTAATAAACCGTATGAGGAAATCTACTTATAGAGTGCGTTATATACAGTATAAACTATAAATATAGTTTGTGTTGATAAAAGTTTATTTAGTTTGAAAAATGTGCAAATAACAGATCTTAATTTCATAAACACATTTTCAATATGAAATTTCCACCTAAGATTCCAGTCAAAAATAAGACCTAAATATTTAACTATTTTAATCCTACCTATTTTATGGCAATTACATAATTTAGAATTTAAATCTCGAGTATTACATAAGTGAATAATAATATCATCGAACGTATGTACGTATGTACGTACTATAAATTGAAAAGGCAACGAATACACTTTATCTTATATTCAAAGTTAGTTTATTGTTATTCAGTTCTTTAAACAAAGTATTTACGCCAACAGTCGTTTTGTGATGAACGTCTTCCTATAAGTTTCCGGAAAAAAGAAGGCAGGTGTCATCCGCATAGGTTATAACTTGACCATCAATACACAGGTTACAGATGTTATTTATATACAAAATGAATAATACAGGTCTTAAGACACTGCCTTGAGGTGCTCCGTAATTTATTTCACCCTCAACGCTAAGAACGCCATTTATCGATACTACTTGTTTTCGACTTTTTAGATAGCTTTTGAACCACATAAAACTTTCATTAGATATTCCAAAACTTGGCAACATTTTCAGAAGTTCAACGTGGCTTACTGTGTCAAGCGTATTTGTTAGATCTAAGAAAACTGCAATTACTTTTTTATTAAGTAGGTACTGTCTAAATTTGAAATTATTTATAATTTTTAGGAACTCGGTTTGTTCTATCTTTTTTAGAAAGTGCTGATTAAAAGAAAAATTTGGTACTTTGTCATCATAATTATGTAAATTGTTTTTGAATTTAACTGCTATAGGTAATTCCCGACACTTATGAAAAATGAATTAAAAATATTTGCTATATTTGAAGGATCTTTTTGGGGGTTAAATGTTTGACCATTATTTTCAATATTATTTTTGAATGTCTCATTGTTTGAGTTATTTTTGGTTCCTGTTAAATTCCAAGTATGTTTAGATCTATAATTTCACTAGAAAATTTTAATTTGTAAACATTTATTTTCCTTGCTCTTAAAATTGAAATAAAATTATTAAGATATTTAATGTAAATAAGCACGTAAATTTAAATTGTTAGGATGCTTTTTAACCATTTTAGCAATATCATTTTTACGACACACTGAAATTAACAATTCATTTGTCATCCATTCTTTAATGAATTTTTTTTTTAATTAATCTTTATTTTGTAGCTGGTGTTTTCAACATACTTTAATAACTTTGCATAAAATATATCAATTAGTTCATTAATATCTGATGTACTATTCAAAATAGACCAATTTTCTTGACTTAAAAAATTACATTGGAGGTCGTAGTAAACACTCTTTTTAATAATTCTATTATTAGAACTAACTTGTCTAGATATTGGTACTGTTGCAAATATAGAGAAATGATCAGTGATATGAATTTGTATAACACCTGCTTCAATTACATTTAAATTTGATTGTTGAGTTTTGATAAAAATATGAACTAAACACGAGTAAATGCCTTATGGAGGTAATCTGGTATATATAGGTATTTATGTATGATTTATAACCATACTCAGCTAACATGTCTAGATAATCATTATTTGTATGCTCTATGGTATTTATGTTCATATCTCCAATTAAGAAGGAATAGCCCTTATCTGAACTTTCTTTATCAAAAATATTCAGGAAATGACTCTGCGCGTACAACTAAGCTTACTAAAATGTTTATGTGAAAAGTTATTCTTCTCTGGTAGGAAAGTGAAGATAGTTGATAATTTTGGGGGTCAAATGTAAAAAATTCCCAAAACTTGTCTTAATAATTTGGTAAAAAAAAAAAATTAGGGATAAATGAGAATTTTCATGCGAAATCAGTTTTTGACAAAATCGAATTTCTTATTTGGTTGTAATCCAAAAACTAATATAACTAAAGATATTTATTCATATATTATTGATTATATCACCATTGCATAAATAAAAAATATTTTTAAATTTTTTGAGTTATTAATAGACATATGTGAAATATTTTTTTTTTGAATGATAATTGTCCATAAGAAAATGTTCACGCTACCATAAAGCTTAAAAATATAATACAAGGTTCTTAATAAGTTGTTATTACTGGAGTTGAATATAAAAGTTGAATGTAATACACTATTACCACAAAATATATTTTTTTACAAGCGTCTGAAGTTCAAATTATTGGACGATATTTGAAACTTAAACAAAGAAGATCAATTTAGTTGTTTTGTTGTAATTAAAAAATATTATTCGCGAGGACTTGAAACTTTTGCGTACCTATATTATAGGTATTTATTTATTATTACACAATATACAACTACCTGTTCGGATTAATTTTATGTTATTGTCTAATACCTACCTATTTAAACTACGGTCTTGTTCACACCGTTCTGCGGAAAGTTGGTATCGTCTCAAAAGTTAATAACAATAAAATATTAGGAAATTATGATAATATGATATAAATATATACCTACCATTTCTAGTATAATAAAATTACTATAAAAGCAATATAAATAATAAACACATCATAAAATATACTTAGTAATATATGCTGACGGTCTATCTTCGTTCATAATCGTTTTTTTTTTATTTAATGGTTTATCCTTGAGTTCAAATTTAATACTTAGTACATGCTGCAGTGACTTCTCAATGACGAGTAACACTCGGCACCTATAGTACTACAGAATTGTTACTTACTTTCAAAATGTTTAGTTTGTGCGAATTAAAATGAAAAATAAATATAGATTATAATCAATTGTTAATCAAAACCATACGTGTTTTTTTAAGAGTGTAATTTTAAACGTTTTTATCCAAAAAAACTTAAGCTCATTAATTGCTGATTCAAATGATTTAATGTACCGTATACCTATGCAATTTTAACGTATTCAAATTTTAAATGAACGCTCAACTGAACACTGATTTAAATTTATTTTTCAACCTGGAAGTGCATAAATGCGTAGTTGGAATTAGACATATAACAATATACTATTGTATATAGGTACACCCGTAAAATGTAATACCTATAAAGAACAATTGCGATAGATCATTATAATAATAAGATTCATACTTAATTTCAGTGTATATTAATGATTTTTAGGAAAATAAAACAAACAATTCTTCTTTTATACAGACTAGTAGATATTAATGAACATTGTCCTTATATAAATAAGAGTATTTAAAAATTATTATTTTTAACCAGTGCGATAAACTTAAGATAATATAAACCTGGCACCTGCCTATAATGGACTTTAAATTAGAATTTATTAATAATATAAAATATTATATATATTATTATAAATTATAATTTACAATACCCAGTATACCCACCTAGCTAGTTAATACTAGTTCTACGAAGTTTGATTAACTATATTTTATCTATACGACGAATAAAACAATACTGTTACGATTATAGCATATTATATTGAACTAAAAAACACATGTGTGATGTTCAATGAATTCGCTTAATATGATTTTATTAACTGATGAACTGGCATGTTGTGCGATATCCTTTTTAATTAAAAATATGTAGGTATAGGTTCTATAGAAATACTATAATAGCAGACGAGGTTTTCATGTTATCAAAGTGTGAAATATATTCATGTAATAAATGACTACAGATATTTAAATGTATTAAATAAGCCATGAGTCAAATATTCTAATGACAATTAATTAAATTTAAATTATATATACGGTTCTGTATCATTAACGGGGATTTCATTTCCGTCTGTGCGTATGCGCTATGTTCATTATAAAATAATATTGTGCCCTGCAGTACAGCCTGTTGTGCATAACTACATAAGTAGTTTCATTATCCGTTCGTTGCGTGCGAAATTAGCACGATGATGATACAATGATCCAGTTTGGAACTTTTATAATGGGCAGTGGTGTGTGCTATGACATAATGTAAATAGTAATAAATTAATAAAATAACGGTTGGGAAAAAACGAAATAACAGATGTCTATTGAACGAACAGTGGACACCTAAATTAGAAGGATCAGATGGACAATTATAATCATAATTATAATTCTTAACAAGTTAATATCAATTATCAAAATATTTTTTATTTATTATTATTTTATATTTTATGATTATTATTTATTAATGTAATTTGATATGACATTTTGGTGTTGTATTTTGACTGTTTAATAATTTCTAGTTTCTAGAATAAAATCCATATTATGTAACTTTGTAAGTACATATTATAGCAATTAGCAAATAATAATAACTTTCAAGTTTCATTTCTTAGTGCTACAAGAATCGTTTTCGAATTTTAATAGAATATAGATTCCATTATTTTTAGTAAATTGTAATAGTTACATTAGTACCTATAATATAAAAAAGAACAGGTCTTTAATCACCTATTGCTTATTAGCAAGGCTTGGAACTTTATGTACTAAAAAGTATTCATATATGCGCATACATATGCGGTTCAGAATATGCGATATAAAATGCAGTGAAAATTTGAAAAATATGTAAAAGTATGTAATTTATTGAAGACAATATAATATGTATGCCTATATAATAGGTACACATGATAGTGCTTTTTCAAATATGTTTTGACTTTTAATATAAATTTATCGATAGTTCTAAATTGTCTACGTTCCTCTTCAGTAGTCCTATGGAGACCACGTGCAGCGCATGTCATGTGAATTATTTTTGTGTATAAAGGACTAAGTAATTTTCCACACTTAACCATATATAGGGCATCGCATCCGATAGCATTACAAGGGAACATTACAAAAATAGCCGTTGATGAATTAATTCATTTTGAATTAATTGGTGGTCACATTACATCTAATATTCTTTTATTAAACTATAAATATCTAAAAAAAAATTTGCTCTCGATAAATACATGGAATATGCATTTACACTTAATCCTAAATCATACGAATTCGTACGAAAAATAACGAAATATGCTAAAATTTGTATATAGTATGGACTATGGATCGAATTTATATCGAATCGGTATTTCAATATTCACTTTCTAAACAAATATGCAAATGCCTAAAGTTCTGAGCCTTGCTTATTAGTATAAAGTGTGGAATTGTATTTTGAACTCATTTGGTTTTTTTTATGTCGATTGTGTGATATGCTCAGTATGCACATTACAGTATTATATTATTATTATGTCTAATCATGATGGAATTAATACTACGATTTTTTTAGCGCATATTTTTGCATATAATGATATTTTGACATTTTAAGAATTTATTTTATGACGTTAACTACATGTTTCATCTTTTAGTGCGTATTTATGTTTCCAGACATTTTCGAAACATTTCTAAAATTACTTTTTAAAAAAAAGGTGACAAGTGGGAATTGCTTCACTGTATATTGAAATTTCAATTAGCATGCAAAAAACGATTATGAGCGAAGACCTCCGTCGTGTCTGTCAGTCTTTACTTTTTTATTTTATTTAAATTTCTTTAAAATATACATACAATGAAACATGAAACATACATTATATATATATATATTTATAAAGAATATAACTACTTATTTAAGTCTAAGCTTGTGATGTAGTAGAGTGTTAGCATGCGAGTACAATAATACAAAAATGAACAGTATTTTTTATCAAATATAAAATATTACGTACAGAAATATATACAAAGTACTTGGTGATTTTAAAGAATTTTTATTAAAGTTTGAACTTTAAATGCTAAAATGCTTATAAAAAATTCTTAATTTCGTGAAATATATGTTATTTATATTGTAACAATGACAAAAAGTTATTCCACATAATTCTAACTTGTATTTTAGGAATGGATAATGGATTAATATTTCGAAACAATATTATTAATATTAGGTATTATAAGATTCAAGTGTAATAAGATTTTTTTTTTAAATTAATATAAAATAATTACCTATATTTATTCAAAACCAATGAAATTTTTTATAAAAATTACAGATTTTGATTTATAGGTAATTCTTAATGTAAAATAAAAAAATAATGAATTAATTAAAAACCCATTTTGAGTTTTAATTAAATTATACTTGACAATAAAAATTGAAAAATGTCATCTATTATTGATTATAATGTTGCTTTTTTACTTGATCAACATAAAAACTATTCATTAATAAACGGAATGTGCGCAAAACGCTTTTTAAGTAGGTACCTATATACTATATAGTATATATATAGTATATAGGTACCAACTTGATATTTCCACATAATTGCCATTTTATTTCAAGAGACGACACATTTTTTTCTAATACTATAATAACAATTATTGCATTCCACAAAATTGGGTGTTGGGTAGGTATTCACACAATGTGTAAAATACTAACTTGAATTTTATTTAATCAATGAGTAATTTTTTCTTAGTATTTGTTATTTTATTATTTCAAAATATTTAGTGTATTAATTTATTATATTAATGATTTTTAAACTTTTATAATATTCTGATGTAAAACCAAAAAAAAAAAAAATGAAGGAAAAACAGAAATTTTTACGCCCAATAGGTTTTGGTTTTTAGTGTAATTCTAAAACAAATAACCGTAGAAAATTACATTTTCACTGAATTTTTTCATTCGCATTTTCTTTACACGATAAAATTTTCAAAATATTTAGACTTGTTTTGAGCTTTGTTTGAATTTTTTTTAGGTTTTTCTTTTTTTATAAATGACAATAAAATATTAATCGTTTGGTCAAAAAGCTAGAAAAATTTATGCAAGGCTCCTGATATACTGTTACAATAGTAGTTGAAAAATTGTAAAAAATACATAGGCACAATTTTTTTTTATAAGCTTTTAAAGTTCAATTTTTGATAACGTTTATCAAATTTTAAATTTTAAAATGATTTTGTAGTTAAAAATGTTTAAAATGTTTAACTTTTATAGCTAAGGACTGAGTATTCAAAACAAAGTTTGACGCAAGAAGGTTATTCTGTAACCAAAAAATCTCAATATTATAAAAAAACAGTTTTTTTAATAATAATTTTATGTTCAAATTTGGACGAAATTACATTTTAAATAATCAAGAATTAAGATTTTAGATACTTTGTTGTAATTGTTTAATATTAACTCAACTTACTGGCGTCTATATTAATAAATAACTTATTAATAAGTAAAAACAATATAAATATAATATAACATATCCACACTGACAAACCGTCTTCGCTCAGAACCGTTTTTCGTATACAATAATATTATATCATTGAATTTAATTTACACATTTTTACTAATTGTTCGGTATGACTATCTTATAAAGGAAATTGATAGCTAGGTAGGTATTTGAAAATATAATAATTTTTTACAATCAGTTTCAACAGTTTCTACAAAAATGGTTAATAGGTAGTATAAAAACTGTGGTTTTTACAATAGTATGATATATTTATTTAAAGAAAATCATTTTTGTAAATTATTGTTGGTACCAGGGATCGAAACCGGTTTAACCGGCTTTTCAGAAAACTGAGGATTTTTTATATTTGAACACCGGAACCGGAACCGAAATAAAAAGCTTTAAAACACCGGTAAATAAACCGTAACTGAAACCTAGAATATTAAATAAACCATTTACAAAACCCAATCTATAGAATTGAAAAACCGTTCTTAAAACCGATTAAAAATTAACATTTATATCCGTTTCCTTGAATTTTGTAATTCTAGTTAAAACGTGTATTTTTATGCAAAGAAAATATTATTTTGTTTGAATCCAATGCTATTACTGAGTATTACGAAATAATAATAGGTACCTAATACGAATATTATTCTATTTATATTTTGTAATGTAAGTACTATTGATTCAAAATTATATACAAATATCACAATTGTTTTTTTGATCGCCCCTATGTGACTAATGGTACGCCTGTATTGTTGTTATTTGAAGTATTTAAAGTATTTGAAGTATTTATGTATATTATTATTTACTAATGGTATTACAAATGTTTCATATTCGACTGATCCGCGTCCGTCCCACGGTCAATTCGATCGCTTATGTCATTATCATCAGTCTCCTCAGTGTGTCTCCTGAATTACAAATGTGTGTATCTACCAAATGTTATTACGTGTAGGTATTTGAATCTCAACAGTAATAACCTTTTTAAATAACAATATTTTCAAATAGTCCAATACACTTTTTTAGTATCCTCTTAAATTAATATTTTGTTCAAATATCATTATAGCGTTAATCATATAACAAGAGATTTGTTATACTGTAATTTAGTGTGATGTTATTGTAAATTACAATTAAATATTGGGTAATGATCTCAACCTTCAACCTTGTGTTGTACCTACTTATGCAAAAATAGTTGCATTATATTAAAGTTAACAGCATGAAATTAGTTCTGTTGGACGTAAATTTGCTAGGTTTATTGTATATACCTACACTATTTATACAAATTGGACATATTTTAGAGTTTTAGGCTCAGCTCTTAATAGTTAATAGATAATAAAAATTGGATCTACAGTTTTTAGGTACAGGAAAATAAAATAAACATTTTCAAAAACCTTTCTTGATTCTAATAAATTTGAAAAATCTTTTTTGAAACCGAAACCAAAACCAAACAATATGAAAAACCGATCTTAAAAACTACACCAAAACGAGAAAATGTAGAAAACCGTTCTCAAAAACCGAATCCGTATAACCGTTAAAATTTGTAACGGTTTCGATTCCTGGTTGACATTGAAACTGGATGCAAAAAATATTTTTATTTTTAAATATTAGCTTTCAATTTCCTTCATAAAAATTATAAATCGAATAATTAGTGAAGTTCCGTATATTTAAGTGTCAATCTTCAAAAGTTAAAAAAACCATTATAACAACATACCTAGGTAATATAGCAAATACTAAAAAAAAAAAATAAATAAATAACTCTATAATTCGAGTTTATATTATTAATTAAATCATTTAAAATGATATATTTAGCCTCAGAATATTGTAAAAATAAATTATTGATAAAAAACCAATAGTCTTTTAGTTTTATATAATATAGTACTTTTGGCACCTTAAATTATCTTTTATATCTGCATTGTGTGACGCTTGTATTGAATTCAAATAAATAGTTCCTATATCAATCAACATTCAAAAAAATCTAAAGTAAAATGCCGACCTATTACTTATATACAATTATATAATGTTATATTAGAATATATTATTCTTAAAAATATAATAATGGTTAGGTGCTTACCTGCCAAAGACTGAAATTTTGATGCACAATAAAGATTTTATTCCTAGAATATGACGTATGGTTTCGTAAATTAGTTTAGAGTATTTTCCTTGTATTACACCCACATATTTTATATTTGATAAAACTATTATAAATATTAAGAAATTGTGAAATAGGTTGTTTACAAACAAAATAAAAGATAGTATTAAAAATATGAATATCGTTGTATTATGATAATTCATAAATAACCTTGAATTAAATAATTACTATATAAATATAATATTATATAACATTAGGTACTAAATAATATCTGTATCGAGTTATTCATTAGGTAGGTACTGCATTTTTTTTTCATGAAATATGAATAGGTATTATTTGCAAATTTTAACATAGTATTATATTGTTAATTAATGTGGAATTGTGTCATCATTCATATATTAAGATTTAATAGGTATACATTTGTAATATTAACTAAAAAAATTACCTATCATGCGGAATTGGGGTATTGAACAATACGTTTTATTATTATAGATCTAGTGTTACATAAGTTCCACACACCTTGGTGCCTCAATTATAAGAAATTTAACTTATTAGGGATAGTATGAAAGTAGACCCAGATAATGTTGAGGCTATAAACAAGTGGAAAGAACCTAAAAATAAATTAGAACGGAATCTATCCAAATTAGAATGATAAGGTAGTACCGTAAAATCGGTAACTCCGGACAGATTTTGCTGTTTTTTTTTTAATATTTCTGAAAATAATGAATCTAAAATTCTGTAAGAAATGTTCAATACAACCAATACACGTAAAAAAATAATTATAAGCTTCTAAAAATTATATTCGTCTTATTTAAAATTTTGAGTTTAAATATAAGATTACAAATTGTCAGGAGTTAACCGCAAAAATATTTGGTACCTAACATTCCCTAGCTAACACTCAGTATACACCCATATAAATGCATAGAAAAACGATGTTATTATTGGTTATCTCCGGACTATATTTCATTTTTTTTTAAAACTATTTATTGATCTCGAACAATACATTTTTCTTAAGTTTGTTAAACACATTTTAATAACAGAAATTTACAAATTCTAATTAATACAAATTTAAAATTAAATTAAAATAGATTTATTAATCCCAATCTTAAAAAAAAAAAACATTTTGAATAAAATAATTAAAAATTCAAGAATTAATAATTAATATTATATCACAAAAGAACTAAATATTATAATTTTTATTTATCATTACGCACTAAATCAATGGAGTCCGATGTTACACGGAAAACACTACTTTTTTAAGCTTATCAATGCTACTTCCTAAATTTGTTTTAACTAACTTGTATTGATACTCATTTACAGTGTAGAAAATTAAAAATTCATTGAAAAAAACCATTCTTCAATAACATTAAAATACAATGTTTCGTGACTTTTATCAGTTTTGAATTAAAAAATAGAATATTTTAAATACATACCTATTATATATTGTTTACCTTGATAATATCAATGTAAATTGGAGGTAGGTTACTAGGTTCTGTCAACCAATGTAGTTTTTTCGTTAGAAATACCTATAATATTTTGTAACAATGTTCTCAATTTATCGATTTCTTTATCAAAATGATCTATTTTAAATGAGAAACTATTTGTCCGAATTTAGGTAACCCGAAAGTCCGGACTTACGCAAGTACGGTGGAAAAATAAATGTGCTCTAGTCATTTTAGACATGGATTAATCACTACCTAATGAGTAATGTCATAGATAAGTGATAAATATTTAAAAATATAATATAGTTATAGTTACTTATTATCTATTATTATGATCTAAAAGAAAGTATTATATATAAATCAATGTGATGGTTCTAACAAGTTTAAGCTGCTTCTTAATGCAAAAGAAATTGTCGGTAGCAATTTACCACAGAAGTTCAGCTGATTCAAAAAGACAGTACTTACCCAGATCCACAAAAACTAAAATACATTAAGAAGTGTTATGTATAATTTTTTAATGTTGTAAATTCCATAATGTATATTCTACGTATAAAAGACAAAAAATCTTTGAACGTATGTCCTTTATGCATTCCTTAACCGATCATCCGATTGCAATGAAATTTGGTACAGAGATATATTAGACCACGGAGAAGAAAAATAAATAGGTAGGTATATACTATATTTTCTATTCTATATAGTAGGTAATTGTAAGTTGGACTAAACTTCTGACAGTATATTTGAATTCGAAGTTAACTTGAAAACCACTTTTAGATTCTGAGCGGAGCGATGAATGTATTGAATTTACAATGATGTGTTTTTTTAATTTTTGTGTCTGCCATCATTTTTTAAGACAGTAATTTTTTGTTATATCAGTATCAATAAAATTGCGGTAAAATTGCTTTTTTTGGTAAAAAAGCGTGAACATTTAATGCAAGGCTTCTGATATATTGTTACAATAGCAGTTGAAAATTATTAAAAATACATAGGCACAACTTTTTTTTATAAGCATTTAAAGTTCGAATTTTGATAAATTTATCAAATTTAACTTTTACAATTAAGGATTGAAAATTTAAAACAAGGTTCCACGTAAATAGGTTATATATAAATTACTTTATTCACAATAATATCATCAAATATACTTAGTTATATCATAGGCTAACTGACCGTTTTCGCTCAGAATCGTTTTTCTTATACCTAGGTACAATGATATTATAGGTAGGTATCATTGAATTCAAATTTAACACCATCCATCACAGTGATCCACTTACAATCTACTGTACAGTAGAGCGATACCCACTTACCCACCTATTTTGAATTTGAACCGTTACGACTTGAGCTTTACAAAATTTGATTTTTAAATTTTAAATATCAAAAATTTAAAAATGTTTGTCTAATAATAGTGAAAAATAAAAAATCTAATAGATAAAAAAAGTAATTATAATTATTAATTTGTATTTGTGAAGTGCGTTATTGACATATATGGGAGCGTTCCCCTATTTATTTTACACTATAGACATCTTAATGATCACTTACTAGTTATTATGCACACATAATTTACGAGGACATGAGCGATATTAGAAAATTGCCTATATTGAACTCCTTAAAAACGACAAGTATCGAATCACATTGATCGTGTGGTTCATGCAAATGATTAATGAATAATATACAAATAGAAATACAATAGAAATAGCACAAGCCATAAAAATGTATGAAGTTTGACCAAAGATCTAGAATTTCATAACATTGATTGATCCCTTTGCCCCCTCCCCCCCCTCGTAAATACGCCACTAGCCCTATGTATTATTTTAATTATTACTAATAAGGTGTATTGAATTATAAACATTTTAAGAAGAGTATAATGGTGTATATGAAAAACTACTCGAGCTAAGTAATTATAGTTAGTATTATAGTCTGGGGTTAAGAATGAATGTGAACATTCAGTATTAAATGTAATTAGGACATAGTCACATTGGTATATAATTAACAACTTCTAGTCCAGGGTATCCAGAGTCCACAAAGAAATCAGTAGGTACAAACTGGTGAACATAATATGATAAGAAAGTTTGACTTCGAAAAAAATTAATTTTAGACATATTACTTGAATAGGTATATAATATATTAATATCTTCTCCTATTTCACACCTTGGAGTTTCATCGTGTAGTGAGTTAGTTCTATAACAGTTTATTTGGTAGCTGCTATAAGAACCTAGCAGAGGAAGCTTAATTGGTAATGAGTGTGACAATCCCGCAGGTCCTAGTTATCGGCGTAGAAAAAATGGCTATTGGAACTAGAACTGAAAAACCTGGAGTACCTAGTATCTACCTAGGTAGGTAGTACTTACCTAATATCTTAATGTTAATATGATGCAGAACATGGAACATATGAGCTCAATACAAATCAGGGTCTTTAAAATCCATAACTATGAGTTAAGACAATTAATATATAATGTAATATAATATGTATATATAATGAATATTCAAAATATTTAGATAAATATATCTAATACTATTAAATATTTATACCACAGGGCACACACCTATATCCACATTGTTCTACAGTAAGTTGGCATAGTCGCATTGACTCAAAAAGTAATATCTAACAATAATATATGATATTATTATTTAATATGAACTGATACTATTAAAACAATTAATGATATAATTTAAATACACTGTTTTTTTGTCAAAAATCAACTCACCCTACCTTATTATTAATATACATAAATAATTACTATTATAATAATTAATAGCAACATAAGTATATATTATTATAATCAATTAACTACCTATTCAGTAATAAAGAATGACAGTATCTGCTTTGAATCGTTTTTAATTTGTAATAACTTATCTTTGAATATAAAAATAAAGGTCCAACTTATTTTTCACACAAAGTCTAGTTATATAGGCCTAATCTAGCCTTATAAATTATTTAAATAGATAAAATACTGTCCTAGATCTTACATGAATATAAAAATGGTAGAGGACCTACTCAGATGTATGTTGTATTATGATTTATGAAGATATACATAATTAAGATACTATACTAGGAGTAGGTAGTGTAATAATGATACAGTATATAGAGAATGAAATTGAAATAGTGAACACGTAATCAAGGAACTACTGAGCAAAAAAAAAGAAATTAATGAAAACAAAAAAAAAAAATACAAAAATACAAAAACAGTTAAATATCAACCAAATTAGACATATATGAAGTGATTACTCAATTTAAATACATTTTTTAATGTTTTTTGTTTTGTTTTGTGTCATTTAACTTAATTATCATATTAAGATTATTTTTTATGTATAAAACATAGAAACTATTATATTTAAATTTATTGAATTACAGTAAAAACAATAAAATTGCCAGTATACGTTGCTTAAGTTATGGGTTAGTTTTGAATTTATAAATCATAAATATTAATTAATTAATAATTATATTATTACTAATATTCTGTTTCTGTTGATGTTATATAGTGTGTTTTATCAATGATCATGTGTTATTATTTATTAAATAATATAATATATATGTACAGTAAAATCTCATTAATCCGGACTAATTGGGGCTCTAGATTGTCCGAATTAAAGAAAATAACAAAAAAAAAGTGTATTAGCTTGTATACTTAAGATATTGTATTGTTGAAATCAAAATTATAGACATACAACCATACAAGAGAAATTTGTAACAAAAATATTATATTAAATATTACGAGGATATACTATTTAGAATAGTTTAGATAGGTATGTATTATTATACATTTATATTGGCTGATTAAAATGACGATGCTGAAGATTTATATTGAATTTGTTGACAATGGTATTACTGCTAAAATTACTGACTACTTCAAAAGTATTGATTCCTATATCAGCATTGGTACTGATAGTGACTTAATTGAATGTGATGTCACCACATTTTTCTGCTAATCTTTCATCCATCACTCTATAATGTTTTTTGTTCACTTCGTGGCTTTTGAGTTTTGGAGTATCTGCCTAGAAATGTATTAAACAATATTACACAATATATACTATATAGTCATAAAATAGGACACCCAATGTGGAATTTAGATTACGTTATTTTATGTTAAATTACTTCCTCCTCCCCCAAATTTAAAAATAATGTTTTAAAAGAACAAGTTACAAATTTTAAAAGCTCAGTAGCCAATTTCAAACCTCATTACCATGGTTTAAATAATCAAGTATCATATCACAACTCTGATACACTTAAAGCTTATATCACACTAGCAACAATATAAATTATCTATGAGTTATACTCATTCTATGTCTGATGTCAATTATCAATAAAAATTCTTAATAAAAAAATTAAATTAAATTAAATTCTCAACTGTGATTTGTGTTTATATAAAATTAAATGCTCAATTAAATGTATGTTATTATTTTATTTTAATACAAGCTATTCAATTACTTTTTAAAGGAATATCGTCAACTTCATTATAACATTTTATCAACTATTTTTTGTTTAAATAATTTCCATGAAATGTATTAAAAATTTTTTAAAATATTAGTGTACATTTATGCAGGTCCAATTGGATAGTATCGTTAAATAGCTTCTAAAATTATTTTATCCTAGTTCTAATCAATAAAACAAATTAAATAATTATGTTATTAAATTATTATTACTTAATCTTTAGTTAATAAGCTCAAAAAAAGAAAATATAGTTGCTAACTATAATTTGTGAATTTGTCTCGATTACACTAAGTATAAGTTGATTGTTAATACATTTCATCCAGAATAACTATCAAAATAATAATCAGCATGGGCAATGGGCATAGTAATAATATAATAATGATGTCTACAATTATGTATCAACTCTCAATTTTATAATTCTTATATTTTTCTATATCAAAACCCTGCGAATATTGGTTATATTTTTTATTTTCTAAATTAGGTACCTAATTAAAATCTCACTATCCATAAAACATCTTAATTTCAATCTTCAATTTTCTACTTTTTTATTTTAATCGTCAATTCCTTTATTCATCAATTAATTTTATTATTTTTACTTAATCACATACCTATCAATTTCAGTCATACTTCAACTGTTTTTATTCATTTATTTTATTTAATAATTTTTTTTTACATTTATTTATTTTTCATTTATTTTAATTCAAAATATTCACATATTTTTCACTTTTATATCTCAATATATTTTCAATATTTTTGATTAACTCATAATATTGGGCTAATTCTTGCCTTTAAAAAAATCTGAATTACTTCTCAAAATGTATTTACTTGTTACAATTTAATCATTATCATCAATTAAATTAAATCACAAAAATATACATAGGTATATTGTCCGCTAATATAAAACGCACCTTCACTAAAAATATGTGCAATGGACTTGTGATACTAAAGGAGATGTATCAAAGAACACACATTAAGATGTTTGAACATGTTGTCCAATCTATCGCCTTGAAATTCCACTTTGTGTCCACGTTCAGTTCTTTGTTGGAGGTATTATAACCTTGTAAGACTTCCAACGGTGATTCAAATTGCACTGCCTCTGTGAAATTAAAAGTTTTGAAAAAATTAAACTTAACTTCTGTTGTTTGTGAATCTTACTGAGTACCAACTAAACCAAAAAAGCGCCGTGTGCAAATATCATTTTAGAAGATGTTACTTAAAGCTTGAAATTGATTCATTATATTATATTTAACAAATTTAGTTAAATACAAAAATATGTTTTATGTTTTACATCAATTTATATTGTGATAGCTGTAATTTACTACTATGTTATTGAATTTAATAATTTATGGTTTATTCATAGATTTTACCTAGTGGTTTTAAAATAAAAATAAATAATTAACATATTAAAATAATATAAAGATAAATTACTTAGCGAGTTCAGCTCTCCATTTTAAAATCAATTACTTTAAGAACTTTAATACATTCCTCTGGATGAATCACATGTGAATCTTTTAGACTTTCAACATCACAAGTCATCCATCTTCCACAGACTCAATATTTATATCACTGATTTCCATTAAAAAATCATGATAAAATCCATTGAGCGAACTAAAAAGTAAAAACAATGTATCATTTTGTGGCTTGTGCAGTTACAAATTGATTATTCATTTATTTATGAAACGGGACAAGTCCAATACAAATGTTGAAATTAATCTTAAAATTAAGGTAAGAACAGTATAAAAATATAAAATATAAAATTAAATTAACACAATAGGGTGATAACGTTACCTTAGATCATGCGTGACATTATGCATCATAAATACAAACTAAAATAATAATATTATAGTCATTATACCCACAAATATCAAAGAATATTCGGGATTTTCTAATGTTCATGAATTTAGAGAAAGGATTTTTAGGTTTTTACATATTATATTATTTGACTTTATGCAGTTCAAGTATATTAATGACTAATGAGATATATTTAAGAAAATATTGTAGGTATTGTTTATTTATAAAAAAATCATATTAGACTATTTCCTGAGTTTAAAACTTTCGACGCTCGAAAAAAAAAAAACGTTTAAAAATATAATTTAAAAATTAAAAATGATAGAATTTTTTCAATAACTTGTTTGTTGTTTAATTTGTGTAATTGTTTCAAGTGTGACTAACTTTAAATAATTTACCGAAGTAAAGGTGTACAATAATTATTTTTTAGCTATATTTGGTAAATCTAAATATTATAAACTCGATTATACATGTATAAAGTTTAATTTAAACATATGTAATAAACTATTTATCATACACACTTTCTGTTGTAACTGGCATAAAGTTGACTTTCAAATAATTTTAAGTAAAACAAGAGCATATTATTTTCAGAATATTTAAACAGTTTAAGAGAATATGAAGCTTTTCAAGAAGAAAAATTCGATACGTTACGATATGGAATAGTTACGTACCGGCTCGTATCGAAGTCTGAGTCCGATACGCTTGTATATAGCACATGTAACTTCTTGAACGCTCTTGAACACAAATTTCTTCCTTGAAAATCTTGCATTTTATGGTTTAAAAATTTTTAATTTTTACGAACCTAAAAATCTGATACTCCGCTCTCAATTCTCATGATTATACAATATAAGTGCAATATTTTATTAGATAATATTATCACAGTTCTTACTTTATCTATCCTGTGATATTATCACACATCGTGTTTATAGTTGATAAATGATAATTCCTATCATGATTTTGTCATGATTCCTATCTTCGCAGACCGCAGTTCGAACTCAGAGAGCAACTTCTAAATTCTAATAATTTGTACATTAGGTAGAATTGTTGTAAATTTTATGAATTTTGAATTTATAGTTCATACTTCAAACATTGTTGATTTCGTCTAGAAAAAAGTTACACCACGATGAATCAATTGCCTCTATTGCGTGAATATATAATAACACATACCTAACAAAGTTATTATTTCGGGTAAGCTACATGCTTTTATTGATTTTAGTAATTTATAAATTTTTATTAGTTGACTCATAGACATATTTTATAATTAAAAACCAGATTTCATTGATGTTACAATTTATTTTTTGTTTAAATAAATCAAATACATCAATTTAACTATTTACAATCCTCCTATTTTATTGTATATCACAACCTCGATCACAACTTATAGCAATTTTGAACGTTTATGTAATCTCTTTCAATTTTGTAGTTGTGATAAAAATATAATTTTTATAATATTGCTTCCGTAGTTCCTTTTATATGGCTTCTTTTGTACCTTTTAACAATATAATTTTGATATTTCAGTTAGGTAGTATAAAAAAATAAATTGTGTATCAGAGTTGGCTGGTGGGTAGTTAAATTCAAAATTTGATACACCTTTATTTTGTTTGATAGACGCCACTGAATACTAGTACAGTATATGGTTTAATTTGTCTACCAATGTTTAGTGTTCTACTTTAGCTGAGATATCTGTATCACTATAACCCACAATTTATTTTTTTAAACCACTTTTTATTTTATCTTTATAATATCTCCCGATGATGATGTTATAAAACTAATGCAATTATAGCCGATAGGTAGGTAATAAACACACAACTGTTTAGTTATTTTAGTGTCACTTTTGGTATATTATATTATACAAGTCACTCTGACTATTATAGACAGTAGTAGTTTAAAAATTATAATCAACTTTTTAAAATGATTGTAAAATAAATTTATAAACAGTACTTACTACTTTTACTCTTAACTGAAGATTCCAGTTATAATTTTTAAATAATTTTTGCACCTACTCTGTTATCATAATCACAACTAGGAATGGAGGAGCTGGGGAGCTTAACCCCACTAAAACTTGTAATAGCCCTCGCAAAATAAATTATTCATTTATTTCCTAAAATATTAATAAATCTTTAAAAGTTAAACTGTAGGTATTTCTTACTTTTTTTTTTTTGGTAAAAAATTTAATTATCTAATTTTTATTTAAACTTTACAATTATTTTATATTGCCTATGATAAATACCTATGGTAAATATAATTAGCTACCTATATGCCTGTATTTGTTTTAAGGAAACGATTTATGTTGGTATATTGGTAAAATTATTATACATAATTTTAATGAATATGCACTGAACTAAAGTATAGTCCAGCGGTTCTAAGCCTTTTGTAGATCAAGGACCCTTGATGAGAGATTTTTAGGAATCATAGACCCCCTTACCAAATTTTTTTTGAATACCTTTTTTATAAAAAAACATCTCATGTTATCATAACCAAAGTTATAATAATTATATTATATTACAAATTACAAGAAGACATAACAAAACAACACATTTATAACAATACATTTTTTATAAAAATGTAATATAAAACTATAATTGAGTACGATGGATCAACTGCACTTAGTAGCAGTAAATATAAGACTGCTGAGACTACAGTGCTGTACGCATATACATTTCATATGAACAAGAAAAACTGATTATTTAATAAATAATAATCCAACAATATTGTAATAATGCATTCATGTCACTTATTGATGTATGTTATGTGTTAAGGCAGCCGCGGACCCCTGACATGAGTATTGCAAACCCCCGGGGGCCGCGGACCACAGTCCACAGGTTAAAAACCGGTGGTATAAACTATAGAGACAGTGAATTAGGGAATAAAAATCCCCGGATAAAAACTCCCGACAAACAATCCTGGAAAAAAAATCCCCTGGGTTAAATATCCCCAGATTTCAATGCTACTGACAACTAGGTACATGAAATTGATTGATCAATTATTTTTTAAAAGCTAATTAGTGTAAATATTACAATATTAATATTTAATTACAATTATATTATACTTACTAGTAGTATAGTATACCTACTTTTCATTAAAAAAATTAAAATATAATAAATAATTTTCAAAAATTAACAATAATATTATTTTGTTTTATATCACGATTTTAAACAACATATTATATTTTTAAAATATTAGGTACCTACTACCTACATTCATTGATTATTTATTTAATAATTATTTGGATTATTTTACAGATCGATTATTTGAAATATTTTTATTTTTTATTATATAATCTTTTAAAAATTGTATCTATAAGTAAAACTTGTAAAATTGACTTCTAATAATAATAATTATTATTATTAATATTTACATTTTGTTAATCACCAAAATATTATTAGGAAATGTACCTAATATTTTATTTTGGGGATATATTATTATAATATAATATAATCAAATCAAAATTATTATTATTATTAAATTCTGAAAATTATAATATAAATATAAAAAAGGCGGGTAAGTCGTGGATGTCGCTCTGCTGTACAGTAGGTTACAAGTGGGTTACTGTAATGGATGGAATTAAATTTGAATCCAATGATATTATATCATTGTATACGAAAAACGATTCTGAACGGAGATGATTTGTCAGTCTAGGATATATTATTTTTAAAGAAAAACTTATGGAGAACCTTGTACCAAATTTTAAAAACTTAGTTATAAAAGAAAAAATTTTTACGATTTTTCAACCACTAAATTACTTGCAAATTTTCGCAATTTTGACATATTTCGTATAAATTTGAACTTTAAATGCTTATAAATAAAAATTGTGACAATGTATTCCTTTTATTTTGCAACTGCTATTGTAAAAATATGTTAGGAGCCTTGTATTAAATTTCCAAATCTTAGAATTAAAAAGAAAAACTTTTATGAATTTCTGTCT
>NC_042493.1:87370373-87372930 GCF_005508785.2 Acyrthosiphon pisum | reverse complement strand
TATAAGAAACCTTGTATTAAATTTTCAAAGTTTTCTATCCAACCAAAAATTTTTTATCGTTATTTTAAAAAAAAATACTTAGAAAAATTGAAAATTTCATTTGTCTATAAATAGCTCAAAAAAAGTCGAAACACTTTGAAAATTTAACCCTGTATAGACAACGCTAATATAAACATCTGTTGCAAATTTCAAGTGCTTACAATAATTATTTTTTGAGTTACAGTAAAATTAAGTTTTCGTTTTTGTCAAAAATTGGTTTTGCGTAAAAATTCGCGTTTTTCCGTTATTTTTTTAAGGTTTTTCCTGCCGCTTTTGAAAAGTATTGGGAAATTTTCACTTTTGACCCCCCAAAGTACCAACTAGATTCACTTTCCTTTCAGAAAAGGCACAACTTTTGAAAATCGAAGCATTTTTACTGCTCCAAAAGTTGTCGTCAGACACAAAAAAAAAAAAAAAAAAAAAAAAAAAAAAAAAAAAAAAAAAAAAAAACCCCCCATCATTGTAAAATCAATACATTCATCACTTCGTTCAGAATCTAAAATAAGTTAAATTTTATTCAATATAGTGACTATATTACGGTATTACCTTACCGTACTACCTACCTATATGGCTATATATTTAAAGTTTGAACATAGATTGGTTTTTTAATTTGATTTTTCTTTAATCTCTTCTTGATTTTTAATTTATTCAATGATATATTATATATATATAATGTAAGTATACTATAAGTACTTATGTATTTGTAATTAAATATTAATAAAGTGATATTTACACTAATTATAGCGTTTAAAAAATATTTGCTCAATCATTTTCATGTGTTTGTGAGTAATATAAACTAATATTGTAGTTCTGGGATATTTATTTTGATTACCACAGATATAGTATACTATTATTGTGAAAAATGAAATTTGAGTAAATAAATATTTTTTTTTGTATGATTTTTTTATATTTTTATGTGAATATATATTGGGGTATGGGGGCATCACCGTCACGGGTTACTTTTCACTTAATATCAGGTTTAATATTTTATCCCTAGTTGGGGCACTGTCTGTTGTGTTGGAAACTACTGAATCAATTAGCACCAAATTGTGTACACATATTTCTTGAGTGTTGAAACCTGGGAAGTGGTTATAGCTTAGTTTTTCAACCTATATAGGATGCTATAAGGTGGCTCACATAGGAATTTCGTTTTACCTAGCAAAAATCAAACTTATTTTATTTTATAACAAGTTTCCAAATGGCATAGGTTATAGAAATTAAAGATATTTTTATATAATCTATAGGTATATAAAAAATGAATGTTTGTTTGTAGTTTGAAATTTCTTAGAGGCATCATGAAAGTGTAGAGAGAAAGACTGAAGTACACATATATAGCATACATATACGTAAATATTTATGGCAATATTTTATATTTTTCATTTTTTCCCATGCAAAGTTTTGTTATATAGTTAGCAATAATTATAAAATGTATTTATTTTTATTTTTAAAATCGTAACATTTTTATTTCTTGAATAGTCACTGAATTCAATAACAATAAATTGGCATTCATTTGGGTAGTGTAACATTTTCGTTTTAATATGTGATCTACGAATTTATCATTATTTTAGTGTGTGGCCTATTATATTTAGTTTTATGTTTGATTAGATTGAGGTATAATATAAAGTCTATCTTTATAACTTATCTGCTTATCAGCTTATCTGCTGGGTATTTTGAATTTCAAAAATATAAATTGTGTTGTATATTTGTAGAAGAATATAGATTATTTATATTTTTAAAAGTTTTATTGTAGATCGTATTCTAAACTTTTATTATTTTTATAGTAAACCATACGTTATTGGTGGACAGTTCATCTTTAATATTCACAATCGTTACGCTTAAAGTTATATTAATATAAAAGTAAAGTATATTTTTTGATTACTCATTACAATAAAAATGTGGAAGTATTTTCTTCGTATCATACAATTTTTTATTATCCTGTGTGTGACAAAATGTGGCATTTTAATTTTATACACATATAGGTACCTAAATAAATGCAATTTTTTACTTTAATTGAACTCTACATGATTGATATTTTTCTTTTTAACAAATACGATAAATTAAAATAAGAAATGCTTAAAAATTAATATAAGAAATTAATTTACATTTATCATTTTTTTATTTGAAAATATATTGTTGTCTAACCAGTTGTCCATATTATTCTACTGAAAAATATCTGACCTTTGATAATTAAGCAAGTAGATTTAAAATAAATAAAAAATAAAATAGTAACTTAGTGTGAAGATAACTTAGACTAATATTATTCCTTTCTTTTAACTTAACTCCAAATAAGATGTAGATATATGATTTGTATTTAATGTTTTTCTTTTAATGTGTCAACAAACTTAATGTTTTACATTATTTAAATTTAAATCTGATCAATAAAACCAACAAATGCTTAACTTATTTTATCCTATCTTCATATTAAATAAATAATTATTTTGTATCAAATCCTAGCTTACAAACGTAAAACAATTATACATTTATGAACTAGAATCAGTGGCGTAAAAACCGGGGTGGG
>NC_042493.1:87369560-87370323 GCF_005508785.2 Acyrthosiphon pisum | reverse complement strand
AATATTATTATATTATTATTATTAAGGGGATGTTACAGTGAAATTTGTTGTCTCCGTCTTACAAGTGCGTAACATCCCAAATGTTACGCTTAGCAGAACACGTTTAATTTTAAAGCGAGTATGTTTATTTTAAAATTGTAAACTATTTGTACATCTTAAAATACTCATAACTCGCTTTAAAATTGAAATAATAATAACAATTTTATGTCATTATCTAGATAATAAGCTTACCTTTAAATTTTATATGAGGTCAATTCACACTAATTTTTAAACTAACGAAGATAAACGTGTTCTGCTGAGCGTAAAATTTGCTATGTTACGCACTTGTAACACGGAGACAACAAATGTGATTGTAACGGTGAGAAGTGAAATTATTTTAGATACTCGATACAGATGAACTTACGAGTTTTGGCAGATTCAGATAATGGACATTATATTATATTACTTTTAAATCGGTTCATCTCGATAATATACGTATTTCTGATACAATGGTAAGTATGTCGTCTTTTGTATAAAATAGTATGTTCTTCTGTACCGTGAAAATAAAATAATAAAATAAATAGTTTTCTGACCGTAATTTTGATAAATATCACACAGAGATTGTTTTTATTCGCCCTCATGTATACTTTAATGACTGACACCGCTATTATAACTTGATTTGAAACTTTTTTGCATTCCACAGGGACGAGACCTTAAATTATTAAAATGTGTAGCGAGTTAATCAGTGACAGCAAGTATTAACGATAGCTGTGGGGTTTGCTGT
>NC_042493.1:87367174-87369460 GCF_005508785.2 Acyrthosiphon pisum | reverse complement strand
GGCCAGCACGTTATCGATGGTGACGTCGGCGTCACCTTCACCGATTGTCATAGTACTAGGTGCGTCAGCGTTTCCCACGGTAAAGAGCGGGCAGACGGTGTCCCGTACGATCAGTCCGCACTCACGCGCAATCGAGGATCGAATCAACACCGCGGAACTCCCCGTGTCAATTAGCCCATTAACGGGTCGGCCATTAACATATACGGTTTTGATAAAGGGGTTTTTCGATGTTCCACTCATGGTTGTCGCGTCGGCACGATACGCTTGGTCTGCGGCGGGAGCGGTGGCGGAACTGTCGGTAGCAACGGTTGGGCAACGTTTAACTGTATGTCGGTTCGAATTGCAGTTTGTGCACTTCATCGGGCGTTTCGGCTTCGGGCAATCTCGCGAAATATGTCCTTGGGCACGGCAGTTGTAACAATAGTACGTGGCTTGGCTCGACGACATTTCTGAACTCGGCGTACGCGTTGCGACTGCCGCATCGGTCGACGTTTTTGGTAGTGAGACGACGTCTTTGTCTGGCCTGTAGTTTGTCGGCTCTGCAGGAGGCTTTGATTTCGGTTGACGTAGTTTGGCAGTTGACGGATTTGCAGAGTCGAACTTCTCGTTACGTTGAGTACGCATACGTTCCCATTCGCGCATATCGCCCAAAATTTCGTCGATGTCGGTCTGACGTCGACCGAACACCCAGTCGGATTGTTGTTGGGATCTGAGGCCTTCTAATACGTAATCGCGTGTTTCATTAAAGGTTAGGTCCAACGATCGGCACAATCCAACCTTTGCATAAAAATAATCTATCGTCGGTTCACCCGGTGCTTGGATACGGGCTTCCAGTTCACGCCACAAATCAGCCTTACGTAAAGTACGTACGAAAGCTTTTCGGAAACCCTTGAGGAAGTCTTCCCACACGAGGAAGTCTTGCATAAGGTACCAGCTACGTGCTGCACTGGAGAGGTGTGAGCGGACGTACAACAGGTGGTGACGCAAAGGCCACTGATTCACCTGCGCTAAACCGTCCACAGAGCTGACCCAGTCCTCAGCCTGTGCGCTGGACTCATGGCCTGTGAATGTCCAAATCGCGGTTCCTACGTCTGGAAGTATCCGGTAATCGACGGTTGGTGCCGACACGGTTTCCATCGTAGGACGCGAAGTTTCGAGCTGACTGAGTTTATTGCGCAACTCAGTAACGGCATTAAATAATTCGGTATACTTCGGAGCCTTTAGGTCTTCCGACAACGGCGGCGAACCTTTTTCGTTGACCATGACGGTTTAAATCGATTACGAGTTACAACGGTAACAAAACAAAACAAACGGTGTCGCCGATAAGGAGGAGATAACAACGGCGAGATACCGTTTACCGTGGTAATCACGGCACGATAACCGTAATCGGGTCGGTAGTAACCAAAGGACGTGAGATAACGCACAACACGTTTCGGGGAAAACCCCGCGGCACGTAAAACACGGAGGCAATAACCTCAACGAACTTTTTGTCGAAACTTCTTCGAAAGCGCGATTATTCACGTGATTTGCGTTACGGGGCGTTCGTTGGATTTAAAAAAAATACAAATCAAACCTAACGGCGAACGCACGATAACGACGGCACTATTATTAAAAAAACTGATCGCGGCGAGCACGCGGAAAACAACGGGTCGAATCGGCTCTTATAACGAAAGAACCAAATCCCACTTCTGATTTGAAAGGAATAGGTATACGGTCAGGATATTTAATTGCATTAAAACACTTCGATATTATGAATAAGTTTATTACTAGGAATAGTTGATAATATATATAACATCGGTACGGCTTAAAGCTACGGCAGTTCGTCCGCGGACACATACGTCGTGTCCGGCGGTAACGGCGAAACTGAACGATTGGTGACGCGGAGGACGGTCTGGAAGGGCCGTCCGACAGTGTTGCCGCGTTTAGCAAAAATGTAGCTAACAATTTTTATAGTATTATTCTCAATTTTTATTTCTTTATTTTTAAAATCGATTATTAAGTGGTATTTGATATTAAAATCATTTCCTAATAGTAAATTGCAATTAAGTCCTTCAATGACGTATACTTTGATTTGGTATTTGATATTAAAATCATTTCCTAATAGTAAATTGCAATTAAGTCCTTCAATGACGTATACTTTGATTTGGTATTTGAGTGTGTTGATTGTAATTGTTACTTCTGTAGTTCCTTTTTGTATTAGTTCATTATTATCTGCGCCAGTTATTTTTATTTGTTCTTTTGGTTTAATTTCTTGTTTATTTTTTACTAGGGAATAATCTATACATG
>NC_042493.1:87365998-87367124 GCF_005508785.2 Acyrthosiphon pisum | reverse complement strand
TTAAGTAAATTAATTTAAGTTTGTATTATTTTAATAATAAACAACTCACTGTAAAATTTTAAAAGTGTTTTCTTTCATGGACTTATATAAAATATCATTTTTGATCTTATAAATAAACCATGCGTGGGTCACAATAGATATTTGGAGATAAATTTGGGTTGTGTTTCTAAATGATTTAGAACCTCTGCTATATACTATATACACTATAGTATAACTATTTTATGCATATTCTAATATTCTAAATAAAATATACATTATTAATAATAATTAATAAGTAATAACATAGGTATATTTTCTTCTGGCTTTTGCCTCTTATTTTTGTTGTGCCCTTGGCCTGGTCCAGTCTCGCCAAGCCCTTGCTACGGGGTACGGCTCTGGTTATTGATTACATCCGAAATTTATTTAACCCTTGTCGGAATCTTTGTTTATTAAAATAACCATGTATTACATTAGTTCCTAAAGTCTAAAACTTATACGTTAAATCATATCAAATTTATATAATTATTTTGGATTATTAAGAAAATTAGTACTTAAAATTGTACTATGTTTGACCATCCAGATTCCAGACATAAACTGAAACTAGATCAAACTTACATACCATCATACTAATACTTCCTCTACTATTACTATTTTCAATACTTAGAATAATAACAAAAATATTTTTAAATAAAAGTTTAATGTAAACAACACAAATGCATAAAAAATAATCTTATAACTGGTTTTTTTTATTACATTTATGGTTTTAGACTGATTGCGCTAAACATATGAAAATGTTAAAATATTTAATATTTTAAAATTAATAAAATTGATGAATTAATGAGATTGATAAGACTACTATTTAAAACGAATAAATTAAAAAATGTACTATGGTTAGTTTAGGTAGGTACTTGTAGTCGGACTTTGATACAAAATAATGATTGTCATGATACAAGAACGCGTACTGATTTTTATTCATTCGTACAATATATTATATAGAATCTAAATAACATTAAGGGGATTCCACTTAATAGGTGCTTATAATTTCATAGTATCATAAAACAAATGTATAAGGAACAATGCGATGTTTCCGACGATTTCACCATTAAAAAAATTATTCTACATACGTAGAAAAAATATTAAGAGGACG
>NC_042493.1:87355997-87365805 GCF_005508785.2 Acyrthosiphon pisum | reverse complement strand
TTATTATATTTTAATTTGTAAGCGAGTTATGAGCATTTTAAAGTTGTAAATTATTTATGCATTTTAAAGTACTTTAAGCTAACGGAGCTACACGTACGTGTTCTGCTTTGCGTATAATTTGCTATGTTACGCACTTGTAAGACGAAGACAACACATGCGGGTATCACGTCCTCTTAAATAATCATTATAATAACATTACATAAATATATTTTAAAGCGTGGTATAATATTATCTTGTTTGTATTTTTGTATTATATTTAATGTTGGTGTGTTATAATATGTAATATTAATTTTACAATCTGTTCACAGAATTATATGTTTGCCGTATGGTGCGTCGAACTGGGTTGGGGATTCAGCGATTTATACATTTGTTCTCAAAGAAATTGTTCGCTATTCCACTGATAAATATGGAAAATAATATATTACAAGATTCGATTTCACTCATTCGCAATAAATCAGACGTCGGTGTACAGTGTTCCGCAATGAACGGTTCAGAAACGACTGACTCCAAGACCAACGAATGTTGGGCCACAGACGAAGAAGAGCGTCAAGGAAACTCGGACGTATTGCAGGTAAGCAAACGCAAACTCGACGGTCGTGCCGGGCAATCGAAGAAGCCCCCTAAGAAAGTCAAACTGGATCCGGTTGTAACGCGCCCTGGTTACTCGGCCGAGAGGTTCGACGAAACGTCGTATTACATCGAAAACGGTCTGAGGAAGGTCTATCCTTATTACTTCACGTTCACGACCTACACCAAAGGGCGATGGGTGGGCAGGACCTTGATGGACGTGTTTGGCGAGGAGTTTCGCGCCCATTCGTCCGACGAATACGAACGGCACATCGAAAAAGGATCGCTTACGATAAACAACGAACGCGTGTCCCCCGACTACGTGCTGAAGCATAATGATCTACTGGCGAACGTGGTGCACAGGCATGAGGTGCCGGTGGCGAGTAGCACGATCGACGTCATACACCTGGACGACGATATCGTGGTCGTCAACAAGCCATCCAGTATTCCCGTGCACCCGTGCGGCCGTTACAGGCACAACACCATGGTATTCGTGCTGGCGAAAGAGTACGGTCTAAGGGACTTGAAGACAATCCACCGACTCGACCGGTTGACCAGTGGCGTTCTGATGTTCGGCCGGACGCAGAACAGGGCGCGGACACTGGAGGCGCAGATACGGGACCGGGTGGTGAACAAACAGTATGTTTGCCGCGTCGAAGGCAAGTTTCCTGAGTCGGTCGAGTGCGAGCAGCCGATCGAAGTGATCAGCTACAAGATCGGTGTGTGCAAGGTGTCGCCGAACGGGAAACAGTGCAGCACCTCGTTCCAGCTGATCGGGTACAACGAGCAGGCGAACACCAGCGTTGTGCTGTGCAAGCCCCGTTCTGGCCGCATGCACCAGATCCGCGTCCATTTGCAGTACCTGGGACATCCGATCCAAAACGACCCGTTGTACAACGACACCGTATTCGGCCCGGAGAAGGGGCGAGACGGAAATTTTGGTAAGACCGACGAGCAACTGGTCCGGGATCTGATAAAAGCTCACAACGCCGAAAGTTGGTCGGTGGCTGATAGCGGACTTCCTGTTTTATCTGCGGCTGACGATGGACTTACTGTTTTACCTGCGGCTGACAATGGACTTACTGTTTTACCGACAGCCGACGACGGACTTCCGGTTTTACCAGTGGCCGACGACGGACTTCCTGTTTTACCGGCCGATGTGGACAACGGCAGCAGTAATCTGGCATCGCCGCTGCGACAGGCCGCGAATGGCGATTTGAAGAGCGGTGTAGCGATCGACGCGTCCGTACAAACGGGAATCGACGTGCCGGATGTCGAATTTGACAAGAAAAAGCTCACCGTGGACGCTCACTGTCAGGAATGCAAAATTCGTTACAAGGACCCAAAACCGACAGATCTTGTCATGTATCTTCACGCCTTGAGGTATAGCGGACCAGACTGGGCGTACGAAACGCCTATGCCGGCATGGGCTGATGTCAATTGGAAAGAGCCGTGAATCACGGCCCGTGATGTTATTCCTCTTAGTACATGTGTCATGTATAGACTAATGTACATTTATACAGTATACTGTACCTTGCTAATGGTAGTTTTTTTCTTGATTTATATTGTGTTTTATCAATTTATTGGTGTTCGTAAATGTTAATAAATTATTATATTTAATTTTAACATTAATTTTGTAATAGGATGACTCAATGACTGTCTTACAAACACTTAGAGATGTGATCAATTAATTAACTTTACTGGAAAATATAAATTTACATCATAAAATTAATCTTCCATAATTTTTTACTGACAAAATGTAGTTGATGATACTTAGAAGTTTAAATAATATACTATATAGTGTATTTTACAATCATATACCTAATGTGTTACATATCACCGTGTAGGTATATTATTATTGTGTTAATATGTATAATTATTATATTTCATTTACATACTATTCATTTACATACTATTTAGTACTATTGTCTATTACTAATTAATAATAAGCAACAGTTCAACAGTCATTCTAATAAAGTAATAAATAAGTTCAGTAAAATAATGTAAGAAAATCAGTTGGTTCAACGGAATAAACATGACTTTCGTTAAATTTAAGAAAATACAAATTTTACTTATAAATGTAATTTATTATAAAATGTTTAATTTAATAAGGTAATTTAATATACTTAATATGAATATTTTTTAAATTAAATTTTTATTTCACAATTTGTTAATTATAACAGAACATGAGTGTTATGAACAAAGTATTGAAACCACTATTATTCATATTGTTGTTATTAATTTTTATTTAATTGATAAAACATTTAAATTAAGTGTATTAAGTTGTATTACAATACTAATATTATGATTCCCACCACAATTGAAACCATTAAACATGTAATTTATTGTACTTATTATTGTAAAATGATTTTTTTTTAAACATTTTAAGTTTGAATTATGATATAAATACCATGGCCATGCAATTTTTAAGAATCATTGATGTGCATATTCTATTACTATTTTGTAATATTAGTTGGAATATATTTTTAAATGTAGAAATCAAAAATCAGTTGAAATTTAAGTATTTACATTAGTAAAGTTTAAAAAATTTGGTGTCATTATTTATCAAGTGTATAAAATAATCTGATCAATAAAACTTACATATCGGTAAAGATCATAACCAGTGGTGTAATGTAAAATAACGGACTGAAGGATGATATAAATCAGAATCATATTTTAGATATGTATATGAACATTTTATTGATTTGATTTATTTTCATAAAACTATAACAACATTTTATTAAATAGTATAATTCTATAAATTATTCTATATATAATAATGTGTGAAAATAGGTATATTCAAAATGCATAAAAAAAAAAAAGAAATAGAAATTGAGAATAGATACAACACAATTTTATAGAGATATGAATGTTTTTAATTTTATTTGTACTACAGAAATGGGATACAGAATAGATAAATATATTAACCACCAAATTCCTATTTATATTCGGTTAATATTATTAAACCTATTGCAAAAAAAACTGTAAAAAATACACATCAAATAAATAATTAATAATGATGTTTGTACAAACATATTTTAATATTTATTATTAAAAGAACCTATTTAAGTATTTGTTGTCTGTAATAGAATAAGATATACATTTTAGTTTGTATTGATAACATATCGTCTGAAATTATATAGTAAAATTAGAGATTATCATACAATACGAATAGTCCTAACAATGATTGACACTCTGGGACTATCATATTTGGTTGCCCTTACAACATAACATTTGGTACAATTTCTAGGGAAGCTAAGATTTTATATATATTTCAAACTGCACAAAACTGCTTGTTATACTCGGGAATTGCTCTTTATCAGCGTAATACAAACACTTACATTATTGATGTCATCATTTTAAATAATAAACAAACACTAAATATTATTCTAATTAATCAGATAACAGGTTTTTATATTAAATGTACTAATATTTATAATTTTTTTAGTCAAATTTAAATTTTAAATATTATGATAATTTATAAATAAATAACATAAGTATAATATGCTAAATAGCCCATGTAGTAAATTGCTTATATAATATTTTCTAAAAATTATATATACCTTGAGTAGGTACTAAATAAGGTACTAAATAAGTACCTACTAGCTTTAGAATTACTTTATACCCACTTGGCAGAAATTTGTAGCAACTAAGCCCCCCTAGCCCAAATCTGAAAATTTACTAAAATAATGATTTATAAATTAAAACTTTTGAAAATTTAGTACCTTAAGAGTTTAAGACTATGGTTAATTGTATACTCCTGGTATACTACTTTTTCAATTGAGCTGATAATTATTTGTGAATCTCGTCTAATGATGACTAATTAATTGTTGACTATTTTTAATAGAGAAAAATACCTTTTTTCCATTTGCATAAGAACATAGAATACAAATTAACATTTATAGCAACTTCAACATTAGGGAACGTTATGTTTAAGACACATTGTTGAGGTACCTATTTATAAATTACAATAGTTATTAGTTATAATATAATACATTTTTCGTTCTTCATTTTGGCCTTATTTTATTATAAAATATAATTAAACAGCATTGCCTTCATCGCAAAAAAATATGTCGACGTTCAATGTTCTAGTTTCTTCTTTTCGAGGATATTTATTTACACCACTCATGACTTTGTTGACCTTAAATATATAGGTAATTTTATATTATAACGTACCATTTCACCTTAGCACTAGCATTATTTTCTTGAGTATTGCTCAGAGTTTCTGACCACTTCTATTGAGTTTTTAAGAGTATGAAAAATTACTTATCACGCATTTAAAATGAATTCTTATCGACAAGAGTATTTCTCGAGAAATAACGTAGATAATATTGCCTATACAAAACTCCTTAAAAAGATGGTAGTGCTGCAGCTGAGAGCCACCCCTTTAAAGCACCCGGTAATAATATCCTGTAGAATCATAGTCGTACTCACGTATATGAGTAGTGATAGGGGTTAACCACCTCCCCCCACACTATTGCCGTTTTTCTACGCCCCGTTTTTTTGTGCGCTGATAGCCCCCCAGATACCATTTTGTAATGGTAATATTATAATAATATTATAATCACAAATAATAGAATTATAATGTTATAAGTTGTAATAATGTTTTTAGTCAAACATTTGCTGTCCTTACATATGTTACTAGAAATTATCCACAACTCTCCTCCTCCCCCCCCCCCTTGAATATTCCTGAGAACGCCACTGCGCTGAGCTCAGTTTTTCAACACTTTAATCCCAATTCCCAAGTTTCAGAATAATGTGTAAAAAAACAATTTTATGCTTTTTTTTACAAATTATTTTGAATAACATAAGAACTGGAGTTCAATCCTGGCTGTAGAAAGTCTTCTTTTTTTCAGAAAATAAACCAGTTGTGAAAATCCGACAATTCTAACTAGAGTTTTTCCCGTGAAGTTATTTTTGATAATATAATACACCGTACCAATACTACCCATAAATAGGTATTTTGCTGTAGATTACTGGAAAAGTATTAAAACAATGGTGGCACTTAAAATATAAAACATAATTTTTATACTTTATAAAATGTTAAACAATTTGGAAAATCGGCACCAGGCTTCTTATACATGTTATCTATCATAACACGTGGACAAAAGCTGTTCGTTCCCGGATCGTTCCATTCAAAAAACTTACACAGAAGATAAAATTCTGTTTCATTATTTTCTATCGGAATACCGAAGACAAAAAAATTACATGCATACGAGTCCACGGACGACCGTCACACTCTGATGGCTAGTTATAGCCGTAGTATCCGTATGTAGGTAAACAGTACATATCCCAACTGTCCCGCATTACCATATATAAACACACATCTGTGACCCCGTGGCACATCAGTAGATTAGAATGTGGGTTTTTCAATAATAACCCATGGGAAAATTCCAATTTAATGACATAAATAACACAGCATTTAAATAATATTGTATTGATTTTCAACGGATATTGGCATTTTGGGAAAATTGCATTTGGAAGTCATTTATAGCATATAATATGTGCATTGTGGGCACACGCCATCTACCGGGTGCTCCGGTCGAAAGTGTCACGCCTGCGGTTGTTGCGGGATGACGAGCCACACTCGGGGGTGGCTGACCTGGCCCTCGACTGGCGGTCGCGCGGCGTTGACGAACCGCTCATGAAGAACGAATCGTTGAGACCAAACGGCATGGACTGGCGGTCGATTGACGGCCACTGGCCCTGTCCCGACGTGTCCCGCGAACCGTTGTAGTGGTCGGGACTCGGGATGCCCAGTCCTTGCGAGCCCACCGAGCTGCGGTTGCCCAACGTCAGGCGCCAATTGTCGGGCGTCGTGTTCGCGTCTGACTCGTCGATGTCCACGTACGGCTGACCGGGCACGGCCACACACCGCGGCGCCACCATGTCGTAGTCTTGATGATTGTCGAGGTAGTCGTTGATGTCGCCGTCGGTGTCGTGCAGCCTGTTGCCTGACGACGACTGGCCACGCGGTGGCTGCCGCCCAGGCGACAGTCCTTGGAACCCGTCCACCAGCTGGAAGGTCCCGGTCACCGTGAAAGTACTGCCCCCCGAACCCCCACAGTTGGATGTTCGCGCTTGCTGCGGTTGCACGTCGTAAGTGCCGCGCCGGTCATTTTGCTGGAGCGCGGGGCACGGCTGTGACACGTTGTAAGTGCCCCGCCGGTCACTTTGCTGGAGCGCGGCGCACGGCTGCGACACGTCGTAAGTGCCCCGCCGGTCATTTTGCTGGAGCGCACCGCACGGCTGTGGCACGTCATAAGTGCCCCGTCGGCTGCATTGCGGTTCCGGCTCCACGTCGTAAGTGCCCCGCCGGGCGTTTTGATCACCACACGGTGGCTGCTGCACGTCGTAAGTGCTGCGCCGGTTCCGAGAAATCCTCACCGGCGACGGTCCAATCAGGTCCACCGGTCTATCCTGCATCCTGGACTGGTCGGGCCGGTACGGACACCCGGAGCGCACCGGCTGGGCGGATTGCGTGGCGTTCTGGTCTCGGAACACCGGCCTCGACGGATGTCCGCTGTTTATCGGCTGACTGTTACGGCGTCCACAGCTCCTCCGGCCGTCGTTATTGCAGCAGTTATCGCTTCCGGCGCTGCACCGAGAGTAATGACTATACCACGTAATCAAGTCGTTGTGCTTCTCGCAGTCGGATGGGTATGGATCTATACCCAATACCTCGGCGATTAGACCAGGATGGATACGTACAGATGCAGGATACAGTTTGTTCGTCGTGATGAATCGTTCGTCCGATACCAGTTGGCATTTCATTTCGCCAATCGAGATTTCCTTGTGTTGCGTGTTATAAGAATATTATAATTGATCTTTCAATTTGAGTAATATGTACCTAGCGTGTAATAGTATTTTGAGTAATTTTGTTAATTATATTATAGTGTTAAAAGTTTGAAGTGAAGTGTTTGGTTTGTTGTTGGGATAAGCAAACTAACAAACTCTATACCTACGTGTGATATATTATACTAATTATGTATTTAGCCAACATGGACATTTATGGATAAAAGTAATATAATTATATAGATTTAAATAATCACGTTTCAATATAGATAGGTACCTAGTGTGTTAGGGTTTACATTTAGGTACGTTCTTAGTTTAACGAAAATCTGGACATTATAATATATAGAGACGACGCGTGTGTATGTGTTTGATAATTTCGTCTCCTTAGGTAGATAGTTTATACATAAAACAGTAATACCATCAAATTATAATAAATAAAATAATTTTATTTTTGAACCTAAAAGAACCTATTTAATTTCAAATTTCCAGTTCGGTTCCGCGGTCATTACATTTTTTTTTCAAATCAGTTTAATACTTTAATTGGAAAAATAAATAATTTCTATAACTAAGGTCAATTTTTCTGGAAATTAAAAAAAATAAGAGTACATTTTTTTTTTATCCAGAATAGCAGCCCAGGTTTTTTCGAGCTCGGCTTTTTCGTGCCAACCCTGTAAAAATATGTTATATTTTAAAATCCTGAAAGTAGCAGTAATGATAATAATATAATTATAAAAATGTTTAAGGCAATGGTATGAGTATTAATAATTTTGGGAAACACATTTCATCACCCTGTGAGGTTGCGATCAAAGTCTGCGCTTGCCTATGAAAGTTTGGTAGGAACCTACTACAGAAACATTCATTTATAGTTTTAATGTGGGTAAAATGTATGTAATTCTTATTTATGCATACAAATTACAAATATAATATAGCCTATAGGTTATAGGTATTGATTATTGATATCCTCGAGTAGGAGTGACGCGATTTAACATTTTTTACCTGCAAAAAAAAAGGAACACAATTGTTCACCAAAAATATACGGTTCATACCCCCTCTGCCGAATCCCAATTCGCTGACAACTCAGTTCACCGACAAACATTCGAATTTAAAAATATTTTAAAAACATTTCTATTTTTCCGACAATCTAATTTGCTGACGTCTCGGTTCGCCGACAAATATACTGGTTCTATAATATAGTTTCAATTTTACCGATTCACCGTCAGGTCACAATAATTTTATCGAAGACAAATATGACACCGATAATATTATAGTACGTTGTCGACGAGTTCAATGATTAAATGCTTTTCCATACATCAAATCCACGGGAGTATAGTTTGGCGAATTTAGTTCATTCCAGATATATTAGGTCTATTTCCCCAGCCCCCAAATTGGAATTTGGAATTTTCGTTTATTCCATATGTTTGTAAGTCGTTTGTAAAGGTTTGTAAAGATATTTTTTTCGTTTGTAAAGAATTTGTTTTCCTAAAAAACCAAAAAAAGTTATGGGGAAATGCCCCGAATTTAGGAATTTCGAAATTCCGTTTATACCATTCGATTTTACTTCGTTTGCAAAGGTTTGTAAAGATATTTTTTCGTTTGTAAAGAATTCGTTTACCTAGAAGATTTTTTTATTAAATCTATGTTTTATATTGATTTTTTATTAAATATATATTTTTTTATTGATTTTTTTAGATAAATATAGATTTTTTTAATGACTGATTTTTTTATTGATTTTTTTTCTTAAATACAAATTTATACTGATCTCCTTGTTTATATGACATCGAATTGGTGTCCAAAAAAAAATTATTTAAAAATCTATATTTGATAAAAATAAATCAAAAAAAATCATTAGAAAATCAATAAAAAATCTATATTTATTAAAAAAAATCAATAAAAAAATATATATTCAATATAAAAATCAATAAAAAATCATTAAAAAATGTGTATTTGATAAAAAAAATCATTAAAAAATCTATATTTATTAAAATGAAAAGGAAAACGAATTCTTTACAAACGAAAAAAATATCTATACAAACTTTTACAAACGACTTACAAACATATGGAATCAGCGTCGTAGATACGATTTTTTTCTGGAGGGGGGGGGGGGGTTTAAAATATATTTATGATACAAATTACAAGTTATTAGTTAAACTAAACGTCATTTTTATTTTGTTTCAAATTGGTATTAGTTATAAATAGTTGCAATAGTTTAATATTAGACTGTTTTAATAATTCTTAAAATGAAATCCACTCGACGTCGTTATTGCTGTGTTTGTCGATTTTATAATTTCAGGTTATTATTTCAGTAATTGTTATCGATGATAATTTTGTCGACTTGTTGTGCTATATAATTTATTATTCGTAGCGTCGGCAGTTTGCCGAAAGTCTCTTATCACAACAATTTTCTCAAAACAAAATACCAATATAAAAAAGATTTTTGTTTAGGGGG
>NC_042493.1:87352926-87355877 GCF_005508785.2 Acyrthosiphon pisum | reverse complement strand
ATCACAGGCTTGATAACCCCCCCCCCCCCCCCGTAACTACTCCACTGTATGGAATAAATGAAAATTCCAAATTCCAATTTGGGGGGCTGGGGAAATGGGTAATTTTGAGTTTCGGAGACGTGGGAAGACACCAATTATACAGGCTGTCTTTTTTTACCTACCGCAAATACAATACGATTGCGCATCAGACAGTTAATGTACAAAAATGAAATCGTAAAATTAATATTCTAATATATTATTCATTCATATTAAGACGTTAGAGTACCTACACACACAATACATAATTATCTAATATATATGTTACGGTAATGTATCAACATTTGGATAAATTCGACATTAGCTATCCGTTTTTGGCCAATGTGTAATTTTTCGCTTATAAATATGAATTATCAACATTATCCGGATAATAACCAAGTAATATATTTGTTTTTTTATTATATTTATATTTGTTTTTGTTAGCATTCCATACAATAATAAAGCATTGGACTGCCAGAGTATAATACAGTAGAACTTCCATATATAGCGGTCACCGAAGGGACTGAAAACAATGACCGCTATTTAGAGGTGCCCGTCCTACAGAGGTAGAATAACACTAGGATACACTTGACGGGACCAAAAAAATTTACCGTTACATAGAGGTGACCGTTAACGGAAGTTTTACTGTTTCTTAACTTATAACCGAGTTAGTTACGGAGTTATCTTATCGATAAAGTGAACAATATAATATACATAGGCTTAATATTTATCTTAATTGCACGACATTTTTGTTATAATTTTATATGCCATACAAAACACGACGTCTGTTTTTTTAAAAAAACTATAGGCTTTCTATTTAAATATTTATAATATAGGTAATAAATACTCAACACCAGTTTCATAAAATATATTTTATATAGGTTGACTACCATATACCGTATCCGCTAAGAATCGTTTTTCATATACATTGTATAACATTAAATTCAAATTTAATATATCCATTACGGCTATATGACATAAGTGCCAAAAGTACAAAAATGCGCCAAAATGTGTAGGACATAATTGCCAATCTAATATTATATAACTGTTATAGGTACCCAACTTATGACAGAAGCGCCAAAGGTGCAAAAATGATATATCATTTGCGCCAAAATTAATATTTTATATAAGTATAGTTATTTAAAATTGTCGATCTTATAAAAAACTGTCAATAAATATAATAGAAATTAATAAATTTTAATTATAAAATTATAATTTTTATAAATTGGTTGATTTTTTCGATCTTATAAAAGTTGTCAATAATAAATTGTTAAAATATAATATATAGTTCTAAATTTAATAAACGTTATTTAATATCTATTAACTGTGACACACAGGTACTATCTAGTATATTGGCGCTTTCATACGATACGATTTTGGCGCATTCCAACGATCTTCCAACGATACATTACGGACGCATGTAGATTCTACCGATTACGACCTTTTTAAATATTTTTTTCATGTAAATTCCACCGGTAAATTCTACCAGTTACCTTTAATAAAATTAAACTTTAAGGTAATAGGTAAATTACTAATAAATTATGAATATATTAGTTATATAATATATATCATATTTAGACACAGGTATATCTATTTTACACTAATTTTAAAAACATATAATAATAAAATAAAATTTAAATTATTTAAAAAATATATATTATATTTCTCAATAGTGATCACTAACTAGTTAAAATAAAATTGATAAAAAACAGTTGATGTGTATCTATACTAAAAACGGTTCTAATAATTTTTGGATTTTACTAATAGTAAAAGTATAGTAATGGAATTTACATGTATTTAAAAAAACGAACCGGTGGAATTAAACATTTTTAGGTAAAAAAAAGGTATTATAGTGGAACCAGCACATCCCAAACAGCATTATTTGCTTATTCCCAAAGAGCTCCCGTTGAATGAACAAGTAAATTCTCAAACGGCTAACGGTAATACTAGTGTAACAATTTGGGTCGATTAACCGGTATACTTTAATACCGGTATACTATAATACTGGTGTACTATCTTTGACCACAAATGGCTGTGAATCGTTCCATGCTAAATTCAACTCCGCATTCAATAATGCTCGTCCAAATATTTTTAATTCATTGACATACTGATTGAAATACAATCTGAGACGCAAATCAAATCTCAAAGTCATGTAAACACCATAATGTCAATAAGTACACCTAAATCCAAAAAAAAATCAGGAGCTCATATTGGAAACATCATTGACAAATTTTCATCGAATGAAATAACGTTTGTATTAAATAAAAATATTGTGCCTTTACAATTTACCCAATGTATGATTTTATTACATTTTTAAATATATATGTTACGGCTAAAGTCCGAATTAAGCTAATGTGCACATTATCCGGATAATGTACATATTATCCAATTTCGGACTTTAGCCGTGATTAAAAACTATTAGGAAATGGTTTAAGTATACATTACCCGGCTAAAGTAACTTTAGCCATCGTGTTATGGCTAATGTAAAATATTATTAATAAGTTCATAATATATATTTTATTTCAATAAAATTGATTAATATAAGTTAACAATTAAATATTAAACTACATTTGATGCAATATTAACTTTATTTCTATTTATTTTTATTTCTATTTATTAGATAACATTATTTTTATTATTTATTTAAACATGGTAAACTTTGATGACATTTAGAATCGCATAAAATGCCAGATGCTTTGTATTTGCATTTATTTGTTTTGCAATTTGATTTACATGCACAACGTTGATAACCCTGACCACCTAACAATGACATATTTTTTGCGATTTCTCTTAACGATTTTTTTGTATTTGACACCTCGTCTACTGTAATTAATGGCTCAGGACAAACATCAAATTGAGACCTAGAGTAATGTTGTTCTATCGTTCCTTCTTTATTACCTAGTTCATAGTATTCTCCATCTTTTTATTGATACTAC